>NC_056702.1:2217232-2299732 GCF_018831695.1 Puntigrus tetrazona
ATTTTTTATGACTCCGTTCACAGACTAAAGCCAAGCTGACAAGTGGAAAGACAGAGAAAGTGATGCAAGAACATTACAACCCTGATCTGTCTTTAGCTGAAAGGTGAAAACCTTCGAAACTCAGACGGATAGTACATCTTCGCAGACTAAACGGTGATAGGGATCGAGAGTGGAGCTGATGTGTGACTGCGGCGCTCGCCCAAAAACCAATTATTCATCTTTGCTTATGAACACGCGTGCCCTGGTGTTCACAAGTTTGAGGTCAGTAAGGCTTTTTGAAAGAACTGAGCAGGGCTGCATTTGTTTGATCAAACAATTCATTTCAGTTTAAAACGAGAAGTTTCCATCTGAATATATTTTAAAATATAATTTATTTTTACTATGTATGCATACGATTGATGTGTGTGTGTGTGTGTGTATATATATATATATATATATATATATATATATATATGTAAGAATATAATACTGCCATGCTGTATCCTGAATAAATCAGTCACTTTCATTTATAAAGCACTTTTAACACTACAGAATGTATCAAAACACTGAACAGTATCAAATAAGAGAATAGAGTGATAGTAATGTATAAAGATGAGATTAAACACTTCATTTTTTATTAAACGCAGAGACGGTCTCTGTAATTAGATTGACGATAATCGCTAGAAATTAAGCCGCCCCAACTTAATTTTGGCTGAAGGGCGCTGATAGGCATGCTTTATTGTATTATTATTATTTTATATTATTATTGAAAAAAAGTATCCATTTATATGTATGTATATATATTTTTTTCTTTTTATCCATGCCTCCTTGATCAGTTGGATGCACCCTAGCTGAATAAATCATTCATTTCTTTAAAAAAAAATGATTGCCAAACTTTTCGGCATCCAAAGCAATACCTTTTCCCACTGCTACTTTTGATCAGTTGAATTCATTTTGCAGAATAAAAAAATATATAAAAAAGGACATTTTCAGGACTATAAATGTACCATTCAAAGCATTACAGTTCAGCTAATTCAGCTATATAATATTCTATATTATAAATGTCTTTATTAAAACTACCTAATTTAACCTATTAAATGCTGAAAAAAAACTTACTGATAACTTTTGAAAGCTAGTTTAGATTTGCCATCCAAAGGAATAAAATCCAGCTTTTGCTGCAATCATTACAGCTTCTTAGACTGTAATGAGAACGATCTCGTTTTTGAAGCAATTTAGTGGCAGAGATGAATGCATCTGAGAGTACAAAACTCTTTAGAGTGAAGTCTGGAAGATAAACATCATTTCACTTCCATTACTCTACATATTTCAGAGAGAAACGGGATATTGATTGTATAGTTTATCCAGGAGAAATTGATGTGGAAAGTGGGTGTTACATACCAAAATAGAGCCGGGTGGCGGCAAAATTAGGTCTCCACCTGAAAAAGAAAACCAACAAACACGTTATAATTTAAATGTACAGCAATTTCCCTTTACATCAATCTTTTCAAGGCAATCAACCGCATATAATAAAACCAGCAATGTGCACTTAATAAATTCATTTTGTATTAAATGTCGACTTTAAATGGCGAGAGGCTGCTTTTTGACAAACAACTGTCTATTTAGAGCACTTATAATCCTGAGATGTTTGCATCATTTCTTCCAAACGGGGTTTGGAATGATGGATCGCAGAGGGAGAATCCAAAGTACTCGTTTTCCAAAGCTGGCACATGTCATATAGCTCAAACAGCAGGAGAATTCAAGAAAATGTGTTTTATAGATGAGTGGGAACAATGCTAGAGAAAAATGAGCATGGATAAGCCGAGCTGTATTTTCGTTTTTTTTTTCGCTCTTCTTGACAGCAGCGAATTCCCCTTACACATGAAAGACCTCGTTTATGAGAGATCAGGATACAACCGGTGTGAGATATGTAAAGCTGAGAATACCTCAGCTCTGAGTGGATTTCTGTCCCACTGATGGATGAGATGATCAGAGAGAGCTGTAGGTGAGAGAGAGGATGACGGAGAGACGGGGAAAAGCTAAATAATCAATGCAAACAGTGCAATCTGAACGCAAACCAAAAACCGTCCGGATTACTGAGCGTGCAGAAACAAGACGGGCAAACTGCTTTAACAAGGACTTTTCAACATTGAACACTGAATCAAATAACGGTGAAAACTGAACAGTGGAATAGGTTTTTTGTCAGCATAAAATAAACAATCGTTTCTGATTTATTGTTAAGTACATTACATCTAATCGTAATGATAGACGTTTCCGTTACTAAATTCCAGAATTCTATTTCACTTCAGAAGTTTTTACTGACAAATATTAATAAACAATAATGCTTTTTTGCATTATTGTTTGTAAGCTGTGCATAAAAACAAGAACGCATCTGCCAATTTAATGATCAAATAAAAGTGCGGTGTAAAGATTTGCTCTACAGATGCTTTGGATTGTAACTCTTAATTATGCTGATCAACTGACAAAATATGCAAATGATCAACATCAACACAAAACAAGAGCTTTGTTTTTCTTTGACGGAGACTGTCAGATCTTCATATCTATATATAAAAGAGACGGTTTTGACACTAAATTCTGATTAGATGAGACACGTTTGAAGACAAATCAACGGCTGAGCTGCTCGGAAGTCACAAACAGTTATATTAATAGAGTACTTACACTGTACTATAATGTAACTACTGCCGGTTACACTTTATTTTAAGGTGTCCTTGTTACAGTGTAACGATACATCTGAAGTGCTGAAAATCAGCTTTCCTGCAAAGTTTTAAATCTGAAAGTGCACCGTGTATAAAGTTATTGACTTTGACTGTGAATCATTGAGTCATTTTTGAAAACGAGTCCCAAGTTATTGACATCAAAATGAAACATTAGTATATTGCTCGCCCACCTTTTCACGTTGGTCTGACTGAAAATGCCAATTCATTCTCAGCCACTAGGTGCCGCTTTCGGAGCAGTAAAAGCTCACAAACGCTGCTTTAAATGAAGTTAAAGGAGGAGTTCAGAAAAACGACTCCCTTGGGATCCGCTGAACGAATAAGGTAAAAATAAATGCATATTATAAGAACATTGCAAGCACGTCAACCTGTTTGGGATTCCCAAAAGCAAAATATCCATAATAGGGGCACTTTAAGTACTGATAGCACTATATGGTTAGGGTTACATGCATGTTTTCCAGCTCCTGCTGTTTTATTGCAGTGATAATCTTTTTGAGTTGCAGTAACCAGTAAAACTGTGAGTTATTTTAACGCCGCATTACTATATAATCCATATGTATCAGACCACAGTGTTTTACTATTCTTTGACGTGAACAAATGGCCAGCGAACAGCATGAGTGAACTTCCAGGCTTGATTTTGCTGACTCGGCTCTCTGCATCAGTAACGATGCTGTTGATTAATGCAAAAAAGCTGGATGAAGCCACCTATGAGGTCCACAACGAAGAGCGTCATTTTTCAGGACCATGCAACATTGTTTAAAGAACATTAGGGTGAAGCAAAGCATTAAACTAATTTCCTCTAACACACCCCGGTCCTAGGCAGCTGTACATCACGGGATGTTTTAATCATCAAATGCTCCCGCGAATCCGCTTCGTCGTCGGGAGGAGGTGGAAAGCAAACACGTCAATTAAATTGTATTGCCGAAAAAAATAAAAACGAGTAGGAGTCAGCAGTGTTCGGAGGCAGCGCGTGTAATCCATCATGGAAACATTAATTATGAAGGAGGTTCTCTCAGGACACAGATGGTAATGAAGCGCCTGTCTACGGGCCCCTGGAATCACACGGAGCCTGTTTACACCAGGGAAGCCCCAGCGCTGAAGACCAACTGTCATCCGCCCGCATTTACTCCACAGATACTCTCATTATACGAGGACGCGGAAACGGGGATGAAGCGCCTTCTGTGACTGTGTACTGATACAATAACTGCACTCTTATGACAGCAAAAAAATGACGGGAAGGAGACATGGAGAGAAAAAAACGTGTGATGCTTTTAATTTACTCACCCATGTCGCTCCAAACCTGTGGCAGACTTACTTTCTTCTGTTTAAAGAAGACGTAGGATAGGACCATTTATTATTATTCATTACTGAATTAAATATTACAAAAACTTTAAAATCTGTATAAAGTATAATGGAGAAAAACTTTTTTTAAGATGAATGCTTTTGAAAGGGCCTTACAAAGGCTGCATTTATGTGATCAAAAATACAGTAAAAGAAACACTTTTACATTTTGAAAAATCATATTTTTTTGTTTTTATTCTATTAGTTAGCTATATTATTTATTTATTTGTATTTACCTAAAATACACAACAAAAAGAACTTAGTTAACAAGTCATCTGTTTTTGCAAATAAACTCTTCATATTTTTTTCTACGGTTTATACATATTTCTGCATTTTAAAATGTCATTCATTCTGAAATCTCAGCATCATTACACAAGTCCATAATAAATCATTCAAATATGCTATGTCTGTTAGACATAATTATATAAGTTTAGTATTTTTGTAAAAAAAAAAAATTATTACAAGAATGTTTAAATGAATAGCATTTATTTAAAATGATTTTGTTACATTAAAAATGTTTTTAACCAATGTTTTTAATGCATCCTTGCTGAATTAAAGAATTACCTTCTTAAAAGAAATAAAGAAAAACTTACTGACCCCAAACCTTTGAACAGTAAAAATGAACACAAAATAAAAAAATTAATGTTGAAGTTGAAATGATGTAAAATAGTGTGCATTGTTATAATAATAGTTTGATGCTGAATGCATTAATGAATGCTAAATAACTGAATTCCAATGCAAGAAATGTAATTATATTTTCTTTTAAGATTTTAAGAAGGTATTTTCTATTCAACATTCAAAGAAACCAGATATTGATTTTAAAAAATGACAAAACAGTTCTATATTTTAGGTCTTAGGTCTGAAATTATACAGTCGCTTTTTGTGATAAACACTATCCTCTTTCCTTTTCTGCTGGATTCAAAACACTTAACCTAACCCGCAGAGACCTTCATTCCTCAGAAAAAAACATAAATGTAGTCATTTTCTGTCTCTTCTCAAAAGTCCCTTTCATATTATCGCTTCAAGGTTTCCTTAATGCGCTGAACCTGAGGCTTGTCACGATATCACAATATACAACAAATTCAATTAAAACAATGGAATGTGGCCTGCAAGTATCTGAAGCCAAATAAACACAGTTCTCCAAGGAATCATTCAAGCAAACAGTAATAAAGTACAAAGAAATAAATTAAAAGCAATGAGGGGTTTCTTTTCTAGCAGCAGCTTTGCATTTGACATCCCTAACCATATATATATATATTAAGGTGACCATAAGAGCGATTTTCCCAGGAAGCGTCTATATTGCCTAAAATATCTAGGTTTTGGCTTTGTTTGCATGCAGACCAATCGGTGTATGACATCGCTTCTGTAAAAACGCACTTGAGGTACTTTGAATCAAAGCAATACAGAAATCCTGCTAAGGACACGCTGTGGGAAAATGCCACGTATGGTCATCCTAATTTATATAGAACTTTAAAAACATGCCACTTTTAAAGCATGAATATGTATGCGATCAATCTTTCAGGTTCAGATTTTAAGCTCTATAATGAGTCCCGTTCGTTCCCAACAGGGTCAAGACTTAACTAATGTGGTTAAAGCAGGTTGCTCTGGCTCTCAGGATCAGAGCTAGTCCCTGAAGACTCAGCTGAGCACAGGAGAGCTCTGTTCTCTACAGGTCATGCTGCTCTGAGGCCAGAGATGACGGCAACGTGGAATATAAAAACTTTCACCTTTACAACCCTCATCTCCATTTCGCTTTCCCTTTAAGAAATAGTTCAGTCAAAAATGAAAACCTGCTTAGAATGTACTCACCCTCAGGTCAGCCAAGATATAGATGAGTTTTGAGATAAAAATAAAAAGCATTACATCGATGTATTACATCTGTAGTCAATGGGTGCCGTCAGAATGAGAGTCCAAACAGTTGATAAAAACAAGTATGGCATTTTAAACAGAGCCAATAACTTCATACACAGTTCACTTCCAGATTGAAAACTTTGCCGGATGTTTTTATTCACCTACAGCCGCGTTGCACACAGCACGAAATGTCATTTTCAAAAATCCATAATAGCGGCAAATTTTCATTTTTGTGCGAACCATTTCTTTAAACACTAACCAAAAGCTCAGAAACAACACGCCTCCCGGGATTTACTGTACCAGACAGCCGCTTTAGCCTCAAAACGCTGAGTGAAAAGCAAGTGCACCTGAGTGCAACGCTTAAGTAATACACTCGTGAAAAGCGGCGCGTGAAAAACGAGCGCGTGACACGTGGAAATAAACAACCTGCCTCCACGCTGGAAGTTTAACGAGTGTCTGGAATACTGTAATGCGCCGTGAAATGTGACTGCGGCAATATGGAAGTGTCCTTAAAAGAAAAAAAAAAAAAAAAAGCCTGAGTGAAATTAATATTATGTAAATGAAGAGAGGTCTCACGTGGAATGGCATTTCATTAATTTTGGTGCTTTGACATAATTGCAAGCTCTAAATGTATGATCGCTCCACAAACGCGGGCCCATGGGGAGTCTGACATTTATTGAGTTTCACCTTTGTGGCGGCGGAAAATGAAAAATGGCTCGTTCGCCGGCTAGAGAGGGAAGAACAGCCGAAAATAGTACACACAGGAGTCGACCGAACGGAGGAGTCACGCCGCGAGGTTACGCCACCTGAATCAGGGGAGGAGACTGCGGATTGAGGGAAGGTTTAATTAGACGGCTGATGTTGATGAAGGAGGAGAGCGTGCGAGAGGCTTTTCTGGAAGTGTTTGATGTATCAGAGGAGATTTATTTTTCCTCTCGGTATTTGGCTTAGTTAGCGAGGGGAAAGTGGAGCACTTAAGCAGGGAAACTAAAGAGTGTTGAAGACTTCTCGACGTTCGTGACTCATTTGCTATAGGAGACGAGGCAGTTTTAGCTCTGGCTGTCTTCCTCTTCGTCTCTGTCTTTGGAAGTCACAACAAGTTTCCCTTTATGCACAAACATCTCGGAGGCTGTTTAATTTCGTTTTAATTGCTAATGTGTGCGAATGAACTCTTTGAACTCAATTTAACTGACCGACCAGCTTCCGAATTCTGCAATGAGAAATCTTTCAAGGGGTGAGAAGGAGGGGGGGGTCTGTTCTTTATTTCTTTCTGGAATAGATTAGAGGTGAGGTACAAATAAACCTATATAAAAAAAGTTAAAAGTATAATTTTTAAAGTATCATTTTTGTATTCATTTAAATAAAATAATAATAAAATACCGACCCCAAACTTTAAATAAATACACATGTTGTGACAGAAAAGTACAATATATTAGCAACTAATATTGTTAAAATAACTTTGTAAACTATGGACAGACAGACAGACAGGCAGAATGGATAAATGAATGGAAATAAATTCGAAAAAGTTTCAAATAAATAATAAAAAAAAAATTATTAAACAAAATATTGAGCTATATCATCTGCAGGAAGAGCAAGATGTTTTTAAAAGGTCTTATTTGTAAATTTATCGTACCATAACTTTAGAAACATTTTTGTTTTCAGAATTAATGCAAAAAAAAAAAAAAAAAACATCCTGAAATGTACCTGATTTCAAGTGGAGTTTTTGTTTGTCTGCTGTTTTTTTCTCTTATTGAAGACTGAGTAACTGAGTGCTTGAGCGGAGGTTTTCTCCTGCAGTAACCCCAAGCTCTTTTCTCTGGCTCTCTGTACTTCTCGCTGTCCCTCTCACCGGCTCTCTGGCCATGATAACAGTCATTATCACCAGCGAGAGAAGCCCTGGCACCCCTGCAGAGGAAGACAGACGCTCGGCACTGGCTAAAGGTCACCCAGAGGGGCGGAGGTGTGGGGCGCTATGAGTATTCAGTGGTAGGAGTATCGGCGCCTATGAAAACAAACCCACCCATTAAGCATGTGGTCCAAAAACCAACAATAAAACACACCTGCCTCTTTTTTTACAGCCAGCATTGTAACTGTCAACTGTAAAAGCTGTTAAGTGCCTCATGGGTCAGACTCCTGCTGACTTACTAATGCAGGTCCCTTCCAATGAGAGAGAGTGAACCTCGGAGAAACAATAAACCCTAATGAACAACCAGCGGCAGCCATTTCCACACAGCTTTTAAGAGCACAACACATCTATATGTGTGGCAACATACTGCTCTGGTTTTTAGGAGTAAAACAAACTGTTTTAAAGCTAAAGTGCTAAGATTACAGCATATGCTGGGAATAGACCTGAAAAAAATTACATAAAATCATCTGAAAGAACTAGATGGGTCTGTTTCTTGCTTGGAACAGACTGAGGGAAATGTTGCATTGCATCACTTGGTCACTAGTGGATGTACGGCAGTGAATGGGTGCCGTCAGAATGAGAGACCAAAAACATCACAGTTATCCATAAATAATCCACATGGTGCCAGTCGAGCAATTATTGTCATACGAAGCCAAAAATTGAGCGTTTGTATGAAACAAATCCATCCTTAAGAAGTTTTTCATTTTGAACTCCAGCTTATGGCTAAAATAGATTTGTTCCTTACAAGCATGTATTTTTTGACTTCGAAGATCAGTAACTGATGGACTGGAATGGTGTGGGATCCTTGAGTATTTGTGGATTATTGTGATGTTTTTATCAGCTGTAATGTAACGTCACATTTCTCCAAACAAGCTCATCCTGCATTACAAGGGTCAAATGATTCTTTTTTTGTTTAAACTAATTCTTTATTTCCTGCAAAACTGATCAAAATCAAGAATAATCTGACAATGCGGTTAGAAAAACAAACTATTTGTAAAAGGAAAACAAGTATTTTCTCACCCTGCACAAACTTTTTTTCTGTTTGTGTGTAAAATAACTTGATTTTGGCACATTTTCAGAAAACAAGTCACTGCATCATGATTTAGCAATGTTTAGATGTTTGCACTGAAAAATGAGACAAAAATATTGAGGAAGAAAATCGTTTTTTGCAGTGAATATGGGTGCCTGAACAACTAGTTTTAAGAGGATTCCTTGAATAAATAGGACACTTTGAGGTACATCAGATGCACTTTTAGGAAGCATTCACAGGCAAGGTCTTGCATTAAAAAATAGCTTGATGGAGTGCGTTGGACTGAAAAAAGATGTCAAAACTCAGTTAAAAAAAGAGCTGCAACGTGACGGTCAAAGACGTCTGAATGGCATCTGATCTCTGGCATCTCAAAACTATTTCAGGTTTAGTAAAAATACTTGCCTGGAGATGGTCTGTAGCATCTCAGGAGAAGAGTCTCTGAGAGGGATCAGATCTTCACAACAGTAAACACACTTCCGTCCACACACACTCGGCGTAAACTACACTTAAAGCCTGCAGAGCCAAATGTTTACAAATCATTCTCTGGCACTTCCCTTGTCCGGGATCTCTCCATCTCCTTCCTGGTTCCTGCACCTCGCTGCTGGATGGATGAGTAGATGAACAGGCCCGGCAGGACGGAGAAAAGAGAATTTGAAGATCTCTTTACCACAAGGCTCGGTGCGAGATCAAACAGAAAGCCTTCAGCCGGTGTGTGGAGAAAGCTGTTTAGGGGATTTCTCTTCCTGAGAAAGCTGAAGACATTCTTTACGCAACCTGCTTGATTGACGTTCAAAAGGCCTTCGTGAGGCGCAATGCGTGTGCTATCCATAATATAGAAACAATAAACACACTGCACAGCGTAGTTCAAGTGAAGTAGGGTTCAGAAAATAAACAATTCTCTTTTATATTATTTAACAACAAAAATAATACAATGATAATAATGACAATAATAATAATTTGGAATTTTATCATGATTTTGTACATTTCATACAAGAACTTACATAGCATATATATATATATATATATATATATATATATATATATATATAAATGTATTATATTTTTACATATCATATATGATTATTATAGTAATAGTAATGTTGACATCTTAATTAAAATAACATAAGAATTAAAATAATATAAGAATTTATATAGAATGTATACATTTAATAATAACTTTTATATTATTATTATGATTAATAGAACATATGTTCTAATATAAACATAAAAACAGACATTTAGCACTTTTTAAATAGTTTAACATTATAAGTTGTTGTTGTTATTGTTATTAATTATAGTAATAGAACATATATTCTAATACTGTATAAACATGTTTCCAAGTTTCCTATTTACTAACAACAACAACCTAAAAAAAACATACATCTACCACTTTTTAATAGTAAACATTAGTTGAAGCTTAAATATTCTATTGCATTTATATATTTAAGAAGTATATAATTGTATTATTGTGATTTTTGAGTTGCATTTTATTATTTTTAAATATATAACAGCAAAGCAAAGAGTTTAGTGTGTAGCAGAAGAACGAATTGGGATGAGACCAGAGAGGCCAGAGAGAGAGAGAGAGAGAGAGCAATAAGATGTGAACCGCCTCCATCATAAACATTTCTAGTGACTAATAAACTTCATGGACATCTGTCTCTCACGAATGAGTTTCGTAAGATGCCTTAATTTCGGACTGGCATTTAAAAATGCCAGCGTTTATGCAAACGACGCCTCAGGTGAAGCGCTGACACGCCAAAGTTGCTCCAGATGCAATAAATAATATAACGGTGCTGACCGAATTTGCAAAGCGAAGCTACCCACAAACTCCAAAACAATAAGCAAACAATGAAACAAACACCTGACTGTGGATGCGTCTCTGAGGTCTGACTGAAAAGTAGCTTCAAAGCCTAATCAATGAGTGAAAACGGTCGAACTCTGTGGTGCAAGTAAAAAGAAGGATGTATGGAATATTCATTTATCAATAATGTATGCGGGTTTAATCCCACGTGAAGTTTCAGACATTGCCAGAATGAGGCGTCACGGGCCCCTCAAATTGGAAACAGGTGTACTGAAAGATTCTTTTACCTATAATGGCATGTCAGATGAGCAGCTGCTTTGTATAATTCATCCTGATTCCATATTTAATGTGGAGTGGGAGCAGATTTCGCAGTTGAAGGCGTTTTTGGAGAGCACGGAGACCTGCCTCCTGTAGTGGCTCCCTAAACAGGATTAAGTCAGGAGCAGGCGGATGAATCCACAAACAGCAGCACTTCAAGGGAATCCAGGAGTTCTGCTGCCGCGTGCTTTTGTAATCAAGGAATCGTTTGCCATTGACTATTCAAGCACGGCCATGATCAGGAGGTCCAATTACTGTTTTATAGGTAATTGTACACCGTGCTGAACAGGGTTTTAGAAAGCAGCGGTCGAACCACATCCCGCAAAACCAAACCCACAAAGCAATTTTATCTAGATGGCCTCAAGCACATTTAAGACTCGTGCTTTGAATTCAGTAAACAATAATTCATATATTCCATGGATCTCTGGGGAACAAACGAATGAATAAATATTTTACATTTCCTGTGTGCAATACATTAATACACAAGTGTATATATTTTTAATAATAAAGTAGTCATAGTAGTCAAGTAGTCATAGTCATACTTTTTTATTATTATTAGTCAATATAAATAAAAAAATAAAATACAGTCAAATAACATTTGTATTTTCTATTATTTGCCAATATGGGTATAAAAAACTAAACAAAATAAAATATTGGATAAAATGGTAAAACCTTGTCATTTGTTAACATTAATGTATGAACTAAAATGAACGATGCATTTACTGCACTATTTAATAATATTTGTATGAATGCTGTACAAGTAATTTTAGTTCATATATTATTAGTTTATTTTTACTAATGTTGTTAACCAATGTTAACTAATGAACCTTATTGTACTTAAGTGTTACAGATAAAATAAAATTAAAGAATGAATCAAACAAGAATAAAAACCATCAAATAAATGAATTATATTATATTATATTATAATAAATATATATTATTATATATTATTATAATGAATTATAATAATAAATGAAATTTTTGTGAAGACACAAAAACAAATATCATTTAAAAATCACATTTTCTCCCATAATTAGATACAAATAAAATAAAATAAAGGATGCATTAGTTTTAAACTACAGACGCATGGATGTATGAGAAAATGAATATAAATGTCCGTTTCGGTTCCAAATAAACCAAAAAAAAGCCTTAAACCTTTCTCACTGAAAATCCTGTTTAATTCAGAAATAGTGTAGTCAGATGCTGACTTACGTTGACTCTATGGCAGATTATGCTTCCCTGATAAGAGCTAAAAACCACATAAAGTACCAGATTATTAGAGATGAGCCTTTATATCCCTATGTTCTGTGAATTCCCGATGATAAATACAGAACTGCTCCAATCTTCTCTCCAATGAGAGCATATGGGGAAGGAAAGCCTTGATTACTGAGATCGACTCAACGTCTGCCAGCGTTCACCAAACCCATGGTCTATGGCTAGAACTCGCCTTCTTGCTTCAAAAAGCCTAACATTAAACTTAATCAGACCTACGGCTGAACGCTCCACGTGCATCGGTGATAACAGAAGCAGGCAGTCAAACAAACAATCATTAAAAGCTTGTTTACATTTGCTCCTTATAATTACTACTGAGACTCCAAACCGCATGCAAATTTCAATCTTTGAAGTAAATCTCACCAGAGTAATGTTTGTTAGTGCATATTAACTGCACCTGTCCCCGATGCTCTTTATTAAAGTGTGCCGAATTACCAGTCAATAGTCTACTTACATTGTCGCTCACATTTGATTATTGTATTTTATATTTAATATTTATATTCAATTGTATATATTTTTATAAGCTTTAAATGATGAAAGCATGGTTCACTTGTATGTCCGGTGCCATTTTACAATAATAATAAAAATGTACAGACGCGAATATTATGTGCTTTATATACAACTGTAACTCGATATATTAAATACACAATTCTGTAAATCATAGATGCTAGAATTATATTGTGAATTTTAGAATGTTCTTTTCACAGTTCTGGGATATGATGTTAACCAGATGTTTTTGTGTAGTAATAATAATAATGATATCATTATAATAAATATAATAAACAGGCACCCAATGAAACATCATGAAAGGAAACTGAAATCTCTGTGTGACGGGTCCGATTTCCTGTTGAACCGTGTGATTTCCTGAGCAAACGGCACCGAGCGGATCAGGCTCAGCCGCCTGCTGACTTCAGCAGATGTGTTCACAGCGGTTCCCGCTCAGCAGCTTACACTCGTATGCGGAGATTAGAGATACGTTTGGGTAATAATGAAGCTGTAGTTTTGATGTTACTTGTTTGAAAACTCTTGCAGTGACCCGTGCTTTCGCTCATCCTCCGAGTTGTATTATAATATGACCCAGAATGCCATGCCATGGGCGCTATTAAAACGGAAGCTCATTAGGGGCTCTATTTACCTAACCTCCCCTGGCCACATAACGACCTCATTTAAGCAGCAGATTATCATTAAACCATCTCTTTTTTCTCTGCGTTTGGCGCAGGCCCATGTCATCTTTTCTCACAAAATGTCATAGTCTAACCGCAGTCAATTCAGAGTGGCCTATCGAGAGAATACAAGAAGAAAAAAAGCCACTATTTCACTCCTATCAATCGTGAAAAGCTTTTATAGATAATTACAGCTTGCATGCATTTGCTGCCGCCATACCTTTTTTTTTTTTATAGTGCTTGTGGGTGTAAATGAGATTGAGGTAATTAAAAAAGCTCGCTGGTGATTCACGCCCAGGCAAGAGCCAAAAAGCATTTCCCTTTTGTGAGGTCCGGTCTCGCACTCCAAACGTCAACGTGATGGATGTAAGTCAAGGTCACGTATGAAAGGCCTGTTTAAAAAGCAAGAGCGCCGATATGAATTATGGGAACTGCGGGGGGCGGCAAAGTGAAAGCACTTCGCCCAAAACCACCCAGTAGCATGTAATAAATGTCCACGGTCAGCGGCCCACAGAAGCTGAACCACAAAGAAACTCATTCGCATTGCTGGGGAGGTTGAAACTAGTCAGAAGGTGACACCTGTCTTTCCACGGGAACAGAAATGCTGTGTGAAATTCACCTTATAGGCTTTGTAATGAAATGTCATGAAGCCAGTTCTTATTACCGCCGACACGTAACTCATCCACTGCTGTAATAAGACTAGAGGACTCAATGATGACAGTGCTTCAGCTGAAGTAATATGCTGTCATGTCAATCAGCTAAAGCAGGGATGAGCACCGTGTGGGGAATATACACTGTATGGACAAAAGTATTAGGACACATGTCTTAATTATTGAACTCAGGTGTTTCAGTTAGACCCATTGGGTGTATGAAAATCAAGCAGTCAAAGAAATGTCCCACCACAAAAATATCGGCCAAACAAGAAAAACTTATTTGCCGATGCCAATATTTTAAAAAGGTCAAATATGGGCCAATATATCGACCTTGGCGATAAGCTGTAGCAAGCATCAGAGGAAGTGGTGTGAAGCACAACACCACTGGAGCAGTGGAAACCTGTCCAGAAGAGTTAAAAATGAGAGAGAGAAAGACATACTTGGGTGCACGTTTTAGCGAGACACGAAATATGCTCCAACAAGTTCGTATCACTGCAGTTACCAAAAGAAATAAGTGCTAGAGGCAGTAAAACTATTCTTTTTCACACAAATTTACAGAGCATAATTTTCACACAATTACTTGAAGAATATCATGTTATGACTTCAAAACAATATTAATAATGTTGGGACTTTTGAAAACAGATGCTTTTGAAGGTGTAGGGCAAATTTCCGAGCTTTAACTTTAGAGCAACATCCACCAATATTTCAATTCTATATCAGTTTCTATTCAATATCTATATACATACCTACATCAGTGTAATAAAAATGTGCCTTGGGTTCATGAACCTGTGTTTTAGAAACGTGAAGGCATGGAAAAAACGGTACATATTTTTATGAGTGCGTGGTTGATTATTCTCCAGACATAGCAGAATCTAAACCCTAAACAGCGGTTTCCAAGCTATTGTGAGTTCAAATGTTAATGCAGAAGCCTAAAAGTACCCTTGTTATCTTCAGACAGAAGCCAATAACTCAGTTTTAGCAAATCAGTGCACTTTACGCAGGTCAGGTGACAAGGCTTCTTTCACTTTGAAAGGAGTTTTTGTCAAAGCTGACTAATATTGATAGAGGACAGATCATTTTTACAAACTTAATGAACCTGTGATTCCTATTTCAGTGTGTAAAGGAAAATAAAAGCTGAAATGTTTAATGGAAACTTGCAAAAGCAAGCATGTTACCTATTTGTTTAAGTTAGGTAATTACTTCAAAACAACATTAAATTAAAATTGACTAATATTGACTCATATTATGCTACTCTGTTTGTCAGTCTGATGACTGAGCATGGGTTCAAAGGTTATATGTGGTAAGTGGAAGCATTTAGGAAGAGCAGAAACTCAAATGGCAAGACCATGTAAAGTCAAAGAACATGGTCACCGAAAGTTGAGGCTGAGCTGGTTTGTAAATTTCACCCAATGCTCTGTTGACTCAATAGATGAAGCTCCTGACTTACACTGACAAAAAAATCGGCACAAAAAATTGCAGTGGGAGCTTCATGGAAAAGGTCACCAATTACAATGTCAAGCATTGGATGGTGTAATGTAAAGCATTCTGCCACTAGACTCTGGAGCAGTGGTAACCTTTTCTGTAGACTGATCAATCATCTGTTTATCAGTCTGATTATTGGAAAGTGGAAAGGTTTTGGAACAGGAGCAGCTCTACAGCCACAAAAGAGAAAACCATGTAAAGTCCCAGAGTACATGGTATGTAAAAACAGTCAACGCTCTGATTCCATAGCTTAATATCAGCACAAAAACTGAGGCAGGAGCATCAAGGAATGGGTTTTCCAAGGCCCAGCAGCTCCATGCAAGCCTCCCATCACCAAGTACAATAACAAGTGTCAGATGTACCTGAAGCACTAGAAACCTGTTCTTTGTAGTGATCAATCATGTTACTCGATTTTGTTGGTATAATGGACGAGTCTGGTTTCACAGTCAGATAAATGTGGTATTATTGGAAAGTGGGCGCATTTAGGAACAGCAGCGATCCAACCACAAGGCAGAAGGCTGTGTAAAGTATCAGAGCAAGGTCACATGGTGCAGGGAGTTTAACCATAGCTATCGTTGGCAAGCACAATACCAATACTCGAATGGAGCTGAATAGCAACACTGGACTCAGAAACCTGTTCTGAGTTTGGGATTGATGGCAGGAGACTGTTACCTGCGTAACTGCACTGCACCAACTGTAAAGTTTGGTTGAGGAGGGATAATCGAATTGGAGTGTTTTTCAGGGGTTGTGCTGAACCACTTACTTCCAGTGCAGGGAAATCTAAATGATTCAGCAAATCAAGACATTTTATATAATGCTATGTCTCCAACTAAGCCAATTCTTATTACAGCAGACACGTAACTCATCCTCTGCTGTAATAAGACTAGAGGACTCAATGATGACAGTGCTTCAGTTCAATTAATATGCTCTCGTGTCAATCAACTAAAGCAGCAGTGAGCCCTGTGTGGGGAATATATAAACTAGCCTGTTGCAAGGCAAGTCAGTGTTTTCCTCTTGACAATAATGAAAGACACAGTCAAGGTGTTTCACGAAGACCGTACAACCTAACCCTGTTAACGTAAAATGATTTGGTACTTCTGCTTGTTGTGTTGCCCTGGAAATGTTGTGACAAACTTGAAAGGACTCTTTTGATTTGCAGGGAAGGCCTGAGGGAGAGTCAGAGATAAACTTGTTCCGGAAAACCATCGGCTGGCTTTTGCTCTCCCTGAAAGATCACGGGTAAATGAAGAGACTTAAAACCTACGAAAATTACCGCCACACACCAAAGGAAGTGAGAATGTCAGAAAGAAAAAAAGAGTGAACACAGCAGAACATCTGTCAGCTGAGAAATGTCACTTTCCAAAAGAACGGTGAGAGAGAAGAAAACAGCAATCTCGGATCTCATCCCTGTGTCCTGTGATTTTTTTGAAAATGAGCTTTTACATGCAGTGTGTAACCCAAAAACATTCTGCAAAGTTTTAAATCTGAAAGTGCACTTTTTATAAAGGTTTTGTCTCTCAAAAGAAACAGTCGACTCCGAATCACTGAAATTAGTCCTTTTTAAAACGAGTCCCAAGACATTTCGTCAACATTGATCTTTTTGCGTAAGCCAGAATGAAACTGCAAATTCATTCTTTGCTACTAGGTGCTGCTTTTGGAGTGGTAAAAGCTCACACTGCTTTAAATAAAATCGTCCAATCACAAGAGGGGTTCAGAAAAATGAATCGTTTGGGAGTTGTTGAACAAATGAGGTAAAAAATAAATACGTATTATAAGAAAATTTGTGTTTTTTTGACCTTGCCAGCCTGTTAGCCTGTTGTTTGGGACTCAAAAAGCTGAAATATTAACCTTTCATAACCTACAATAGTGGCACTTAAATCATTTTTAAATGTAATTGATTCCAGCGATTACTCCAGTCTGCAGCGTTAAACAGCACAATTTCAAATCATTACTCTGACATGAGTCAAAGAGAGGCTAATACTGAATAAGACAGCCCACTTCTAACCGTAGGTTGATCTTGCAAACTGTCCTTGGCACATTTCAATCTAAACAATGAGCCGCGTACCTCCGCGGAAACCTGCTGCAACCCTAATATGATGTGCCCATCTCTCTTTAATGAATATGCTTTGCACCAGAGTGAAAGAAGCCTTCAGAGAGTGTTTTACAGCTCCCTCACGGCAACATGAAAAATAAGTAAGAATGCTATTCAATTATCTCCCTCTGTACTCACCGAGCCAAATAGCCTTTCTCAAATTGAAGACGTTGAGAGTTGATTCAGGCAAATGGACTGAATCGCACTCAAGTATTTAGGGTTTCGAATGGTCTAGTGTACATCCTCTCTGTGATGTAAAACTGTTATTTAGCCGTGAATGAGGACACATTGCCACAGGCACAAAATTGCTAGTTATAATACAGAGGAGGCAAATGAAAAACGCAGTGTTTTCTCACCTTGAACAAAGGAGATTTGGCCAATGTAATTTTCAGCGTTATTTTAGTAGCACTGAGAGTTTTTGTTTAAATTTGAAATAGATTTTACTTCACACTTTACAATAACATTCTATTTTTTAACATTTGTTTATTATACTAAAAACGAATGAAAAAAATGATTCATCTTAACGTTAATTTTATGTAATGGACCTGAGATTACATCAACAATGAAGTTTTTTTGTTGTTGTTTTTGTTGCTAAATAATATGAATAAAAATAAATTAGTACTGTTAATATAATAATAAATGTTACCTAATATGCTCCTTATTGTCCGGTGTTATGTGTTTAATTTGAAATATATATTTAATAAAGTTTTTGTTTTTTGAGTTTTATAGTTCATATACTGTAGTTTACAACAGTATACAACACACACACACACACATTATTTATTGATACCTTGTTTTTCTCTCTCTCCTCAAACACATTTCAGCCGATCCAAAACCCCGAATGTGCAAAATAAACAGAAATTACACTTCACTTCATGTTACTGTCATTATGATGATCATTATTTTTCAGTGATCTAACGCTGCAATTCTGTCATGTTCTAATAATATTATTTATATTTCACACTACAGTGACTTAGCACTGATAGAACAGCTTTTTCTGCTGACCTCTGAGGTGGATTTGGGAATTTAATCCTTCAACATGATTTAGAAAAACCCTCTGTAACAAAATCCCGGCCTTTTGTGCATGTAAGTCTCCGATCCCCCTTCTTGCTGAATCGGGAACGACCGATTTTTCTTCATTCCCGCTCGGCTGAGTTTAACATGGCTGAAAATGAAGCGGTGAAAGAGGAAGCGGCTCCCCTCGTCTCTAACTGGCACATCTGTCATCTCCGGTCTCTGGCTCACCTCACCCTGCCCCAACCTGGCAACCATTAACAACCCTCCATTTAGGAGGCCAACAAATGACGGAGAACAGCAGGGAGCGAGAGAGATGGATGCGCGGGACGTCCCTCAACTGGAGGCCTTTGCGTTCTTCCTCACCATTCCAGATCATTACTCCTCCTCCTCATCCTCCTATTCCGGCTTTGCTCAAGTCTTCCATTTGTTCCTTTATTGGACTAAGACTGTACGGGTTGTAAAAGAACATAAATACGTGCAGGCGCCGCCAACATCGAATGAGAGGGATTGTGACGTCTCCCCATTTGAGGGGAGAGAGAGCAATTTATTTGTCGAGGGAGGTGGGTAAGTCATCCGTGCATTGCTGTGGAACAACAGGGACACGATGGCCATAGATCACCAGCAGCCCACCTGCATCTGAGGAAACGGCTGGGACATTACCGGCTCCCTCATACGCCCAATTGCTATTTGGTCGAAGAGAATTATGGATTATTACAGTATGTTTGTGACACATCGCAACAACCAAACAATGTAAATGGCTATAAAACATGGATAAATGGCTTGAAGTAGCGTTTTCCGTAATGCAAAAACAACATTCTGGACTTCGTTTCCTCTGGTGCGTGTACAAATGTGCTTTAGATGACATTGCCTAATGTTTGCGAACAGAAGCAATGTCAAGAAAATAGCTGAAAACATATAGCTCATTTTAAAAGAAGAATAATGTGCCAATGAAATCTCTATTTATTCCACTCACCCTACATTGAGGAAAAACGTGGTGTGGAAACAGTTGATAGTTACACAATTAATTACAAAGATATGGAAAGCAACCTACAAAAAGATTCCCGTTTAATTCAATCTGTTACCAGCTGTTTCTTTCTTATTACTTCTGAGTGAAAATTGTTTTTACATTATGATTTTTCTTTTACATGCCAAATATTACATTGTTGCAAATACCTAAAATTCCCTAATGATGTTAGTTTAAATGAACATTATTGGCAATAAAACATCTACTTTTCTTGCTTTTCACGCAAATTAGGATTGCAAAGGACAGATTATATGATATTAGTTGATTTATTTAAAAGGAAGTGCCGTAGATATGACTGGGTTGAATACGTCAACTGTGGCGAAAGTCAGTGACAATATAATATAAGCTCAATTTGCGTTAAGAGTATAAGTACGCATGAAAATAATGCACTATAATTATATATTACATTTATTTCCAGCTTTGTTTGTGGTTTGGCTAATATAACATGGCAAATGATTCTTGCTATAATCTATGATTTGAATAAACAAACATGCTATTGATACATCTATATCCACATATATTTTTCTACCAAACCCGTTGCATTTATGATCACTAGTCCCACTGCTTTAATTACGAGCTTACAGCAGGCAGGCTGTGCTCTATGATGATCAATATCACTTACAAGACTGTTTTATCAATACTCGCTTTAATTTTGAATTTCATATCATCTGCAGTATGCAGAATCGTCTGATGCGTATGATAAACCAAATGTGAAAATCTGTTGGAAGAGGCTGTTGCTGCCTGTTGCAGATCACATCTGTTAACGTATTTTACAGACACATTTTGACATTTCCATTACGAAGAACACATACTGTACTGGTAATCAGCAGCTGTTAATGTGGTATGTATGTATTCTATGTTATCTATGGTTAATGCTGCATTTGCTGTGATATGAACATTCACAGTTGTCCTAAAAACAATAACACAGTTTTTTAAGTTTTAGTACAACTTCGATGAAAGTGATATCTATCTATATATATCTATATATATATATATATATATATATATATATATATATATATATATATATAATGCAAACTCAGAATTCGGAGGGAAAATTTCGGATTTATAAGATGTAAATGAATGAGTTACCAGAATTATTAGCTTCTAAAATTTCAAAGAAAAAAACAGAATTGTGAGATAAAAAGTCACAAAAAGCCTTGTTTTTCTATATCTCAATAATAGGGACAAGTACGCAAATTCCGATGCATCCAGTGTTTCCTATCAGCTCAGCCGGCTGTTGGTTCCTGTTGTTTTTGTATCTCTGTGCTACAAACCATCTGTGAGTTTAAATTGCATCACCGCTGTTTACTGGTCACAACAGGTCAAAGGTAGTCTTACGGAGTATAAAAATCGCACACTACAAACGGATTGGAGTCGGTTCATTCTGCAGGATGATTTGGTTTGGAATCAGCCACAGATGGCGGAAACAGACTCTCTGTGCGGTCACGTCGTCCACCAGCAAACACTCCTCACCCTCACATCCACACTCTAGTTTCCTGTTGCTCTGTAATTAAAAAAATATGACAACAGTGGCGTGTCACGCCAGGTGGCCTTTCTGCTGCTCGGCACCAACTTGAACCAAAAGTTTAGAAAACAGCATCCTGACTGACACAAAAAAAAACTCCGGGAAGAAACGCCTACACCGAAGGTGTGGTTGCACGCTCTTCACTGTCGTGTACCTCAGCAGTGCTAATGGGAAGAGTCAGGTGGAAAATGTACGGAGCAGCGCTGTTAATTGACCTGACACACTCTCCTCACCAAAGCTGTTGATACAAACCGGGGAGAGGTGTGGAGAGACGGAGACAGAAAGCCCTGATGGAAGCTTTTAAGAAAATACTACACTGTACTCGAGCATCGCAGGCAGCAGTGTTCCACTCAAATGCTCAAACGTTTGTCATTTCTTATCTATTCTGTACATATAAATACCAGAGAATTTAACCAAAAATGTGATAAAGTTTTACTACGTTGTGGAATCGACAGACTCTGAAAAAGACAACATATTCGATTTATTACAAATGATAAAAAGGGGGAATTCTTTACTTCGTGCTTTTTACAGTATAGGTTGCAGTCTGGCAAAAACATGATTTGTTAATTACTGTTGTTGGAAGCTGATCAGGACATTTGTTCCATTGAAAACTATTAGAAAGAATGCAGAAACTGAACGAAATACAAATGTTATCATTAAAAATAACTGTTTCCTATTTGAATCAATTCCTGTGATCAAAGCTGAATTTTCACCATCATTACTCCAGTGTTCAGTGTCACATGATCCTTTAGAAATTATTCTGATTTGCTCAATAAATGTTTATTGTTATTAAGTGCTGGTTAATATATATATATGGGTGTGTCTGGTGGTGTAGATTTTGTATTTATATATTTTTTATTATAAATAAATTAAGACATTTTTGTAAGTTTCGTCTAAGAGCTGCATTCCTGCATCATTCTTTCATTTATTTTCTTACACGCACATATATGTCACAAAAAAAGCATAAATGAATGCAAGAATGCAGCCCTTAGAGGAAACATTGTCAAGGACAGTCTTGATTTCCATCAGTTTACATAAACCATATAAAGATGAGCAGTTAATCAGTCTATTTTCATTTTAAAAGAATATTTATACATCTGCTAAAAGCCTATCAACTATTACGAATATAATAGATGGACAGACTAAAAGCCTCAAAAATGAAAAAGATCCCTAGACTTATGTAACTTTCACAATCTGTGTTTTTTTTGATTCTTTGATGCTCATGCACAACAGATTGAACTGTACTTCTATCCCTCACAGCATCATTTCCATTAGCGTCAAATCTCATCCAGCATTGACTTTGACTAAACAACAACTTCGACAACTGTTCTCACATATGAAGTGTTACTTTTAGCGTAGCCGCCATCTGGATACTGTGTGTGTGCCTGTGTTTATTCATGCAACACTCACCATTGATAGGTTTTTGTTGTTTTTTTTTTACTTCATCTGCCTTGTATCCGGCTGATCCATTTGGATGTGGGAGAAAGCCGGCTAATCTGGTTAAAAGCTATCTGGAAGTTGAAGTCGACCACCTTGTCTGCTTGGATAACATCAGCCTGGCCATCTAAATGCATTAGAAATGACTCCTCCATCAGAAATCCCTTCCTCCAGGCTCTGTTTAAGAATGCATACGCCCAGTGCAGTTATTATGAATAGATGAAATGTCCGTGTTGACACATAGAGGCATGTGCACAGCTACACACACATCAGTCCTCTCAAATGAGCGCACATTTATACAGTTCAGTAATGTTAACCTATATTGACCTAATAATAACATAATCTTATTAGTTCCATTAGCATTTAGGTTCCTTTCATTCAAAGAGAACTCACTTACTTAAACCTGAAAAATTCAGACAGCACTTAGAGGCTTCTGCATCTGAACTCTTCATTATTAAATAATTTTTAAATAAATTGTATTATTATTTTTATTGGGTATTAAGAAATACAATCAATATTTATTACATTATTAAAATGTGTTTATTTATATTCAAGTATTTATATAAATTACTTTTTATTTGAATTTCAATGTAGCCATTTTATACACACACACACACACACACACACACACACACACACACAAGTGTTCTAGTTCCCAAGTACACATTTCTCATTTTCACATAGTTTAAGTTGATGTACTAAAATAACTAAAACTGAAATACAAAATTATAAAAACTATATAGACATATACAAACAAAACCTATAAAAACTTCACCAAAAAAATTATTAAAACATAAAAATATAAAAAACTCAATTAAAAATGAAAAAGCTAATTATTAGTGAAATTTAGTCTCTCGTTGACACTGGAATATCACCGGAACAAACTACTTAACAGGGAACAATAACGTTAATAAAATTAGCATCTAAATGCTTTACAAACACCTCCTCCATCTGCAATCCGTTCCTCCACTTGCCCAATACAGGTACACACATTTCAACACTCTCCCATGAGAGTTTTAACCCGCGTTTGACCTACTCCCACTGTAGTCATTAAATTTAGTAATAAAGTCATTTTTTTTGCTTTTACATGTTCAATTTTGACACGTCAAGTGCGTAAAACTGCAGGCGCAGTATCACATCTAAACCGAAAAACATGACGATAAATATTTCAGTGACCTTTTAAGCCCGGCCTAAGCAAAGGACACGGTTCCCAGTGCCTCTCGCAGTGGGGGAGATTAGACACAAGGCCAGATCGTCACCTTTTAGCCACACACACACAATCAGTCATCCGCTGACGCACCAAGCATTTAATCAAGAAAGTGGAGCTGTTTCTTTGAACATTTTCAATCAGTCGCCCGCTGTTCTCACATACACACACACACACACAAATTCTTGCGATTACAGTGACATTCTCACACTCAAAGGTTTTATACTTTTGATCAGCAGGTCACATGACTCAGCTTTGCCCGAGTAACTGTGGGGGGTATAAATCATTATCGCACGTCTTTCCCGTGGAGGGCGCTGTAAATAGCGGTGCGAAATGTCATCAATCACGCCTGTGCAAACAACCTTGTGTCGTGTCGGTTTCATTGAATACAAAGCGTTCGCTTTTGCGGCACATTAATCAATGAGCTCCGCTCATTATTGCCGTATAGATCTGTGCTGCTGATACATAATGCATCACTCATTTGCGGCTCACATAAAACCGGATATGGAGTAATCCTCCAGCGTGATTGAGGAGACCGAGCTCAACGAGGAACATTAGCAAATATTCTTCCAGTAACAATAACACAACATAAGACTATTTCGACATTGTTCTTGGTATATTTTCTTTTTTCTGAAAAAGTTTTAGTTGGTCATTTGTCTAGTGTATGGATTTATTTTGACCTTATTTGTTCAACGACTCCCAAAGACTTTTCAACTCCTTCGGTGATTGGTCAGTTTCATTTAAAGCAGCGTTTGTAGCTTTTACCGCTCCTAGTGCCAATGAATGAATTAGCATTTTCATGCAGACCAATGAGAAAAACCAACAAGTGGGTGGGAAATATGCTAATGTATAATTTTGAGGACAATATGAAACGACTTGGAACTCATTTAAAAAAACGAATCAATGTTTCAATGAAGTCGACTCTTTCTTTTGAGAGACAATAACTTTATACACGGTGTATTTCATTCACTTAGAGCTGTGTTACACACTTTAAACATTATTACAATCCTTACTAGCCATCTTCTAGCAATGTTCTCTCGATCCCGTTAACACTAGTAAGCATAACAAAAAATAAATAAAAATATGAAATAATAAAAACATTTTTAAGCATTTAGAAATACAATTTTTATAACTTGATGCAAAGTTAGAAAAACGTTCCTCAAAAGTCAAGTTGCCATGATGTTTCCAAAATGATAGAATAGAATGTTCCCTTACTGTTTGCTATGGAAGCTCGTTTCCACCATGAAATACAAAATAAAAAAAAAAAGAATTGTACTTCCAAAACCAACTAAAACGTAACATATTCGTGTTAGCTGAGGGGACATGCAACAAATCCTCACTTGTTTTAAGCACGCATGTTGTTACCTGTTTTTGTTTCATGATGGCCCATTTTTAAATTGGCAGTCACAAATGCTTTAGCTTCACTGTGCGTTCGTATCCGACACGCCACGTGGGTCATAATGGCATGCGGATAAGAGGTCTTGGCTTCGGGCGTATTTTTCGTATCAGTCATTGCATAAATACGACTCCTTGAGACAACTGAGCGAAACAAAACAAGGCGGCCGCGATGCTAATGAGGGTTATTTTTGCTCACATTTTTAATTATCGAATGCCACACAGTATGCTTTTAATGACTTTGTTTTTAATAGAACTGCAAATTAAACGCCTTGGCTACAGCCACCGCGCGCTTCAACCGTTCTGGGAATTGAAATAACGAAGAATCAATGGAGCAACATATTAGGCGTAGATGTTCATCAATAGGAACGCCGGCCGAGGGCCACCCAGAGAGAAACGCTAAACAACGGAGCGGGAAGAGAGCCTCTGTAATCATAAAGCAGGCACACGGTGAGAGCGGCACATCTCCTGACGCTCCGGAGCGGGAAGAGGGGAGGGATTCTCTTATAAAGAGAGAGATGCACCTTCATAGAGGTCCATACATATTTCATTGGGGGAGAGAAAGGCTTTGCTGCTTATCTCGGGGAGCAATCCACCTGCGCCTATTGCTGCTATCCAAGAGCCCTTGACAGATCGTATTTGTTTGTGTCTGGGCCGTCTCATTTCACGCACACGCCACTGCAGCATTTGGATTTGCTGGTGTTGACAGGACGACAGAGGAGAGGAGAGATGAGGAGGAGAGAGCAAAGTGGAGATAATTATTGAATTATCCCAGGAAATGAATAGATTTACATTATTTTACCGATTAATGCACAAATAACTCCAACATGAGAAACACGCAATATTTGGCCAACAAAATCTATCAGTTTCTAGTCTCCTGAAATCATTGAAATTTCAGTTTCTAGCTGACATGAATAATACTTAGGAATACAGCGTTTATTAATCTTTACATCTATTAACAATATAATTAACAAAAGCTGTATCTGTTTATACAAACTAACGTTAATAAATTAAAAATATACTGTTCATAGTTGGTTCATTGTTAGTTACATGTTTAAAAAAATCTATAACATGCTTTAATTTTCTCAATGGGAGTTTAAAAAACATCTTTATCCTGTCAAAATCAGCTATGTTTTCATCACACCGTTCTAGTCCATGTTGCTTTAAGTGTTAAAGATAGCCCCGCCCCTTTCTTCCGGAAGGAAGAGCAGACCATAAACTTTAAATGCCAAACTGGCTAACTAGCATAATATTAGCAAAGACGATTTGCAAACGTTCATTAAAAAAACCTTATATTCACTTCTTCTGTAGATGAAGCTGGATAACAAATGATTTTGCAAACACTGAGGCATTTATGTAGATAAGGGATCAGTGCATTCGCTTCAAAAATGAAAGCAACGTTCCTCTGCATCTTCAGATATCGGGAGTAAATGATGACTACTATATTCATTACTATATCCAACAACTAAACACCTCTGTCACTTAATCGGAGACATCTTGTCTTCCCCTGCACTGGAGTCAACACATTGGAGGTCTGATGACAGCTCACTCAGGGCGGAGCTAAGATAAGATGGCCTTGTCAATCAACTATTGTGGGAGGGACCTGCGCAGGACTACATCATTCTAACAAGAACCTCAGAACAGCCTGATTTGTATCATCTTGTAAAGTGAATTTTGCATCCAATGACCCCTAGAAGTGTCTGAAATCGTAAAAAAAAAAAAACATTTGCCCATAACACCTATGATATGATTTGAAAGTATTTCCACAAATTCTATGTAAATAGAAAATGACACTGTCAATGCGTCGTCAAGGGTATTGACTGCTCTCACTGAGAATAAATGGCATTGCCAGTATACAGTGCATGACCCTTAAGACCTCACAGTCTTGTTTTTGTTAGCGTTAAATTAAATACAGCATCTATTCCGACTAAGGTCTTTTCTATAGCTTTATAATCCATGTCCTCCAGCCATGTTCTGTGCTAGACTTTCATATGAAAGATTTTGCAAGCAATTCAGCCTCAGTCTCTTCCATTTTAAAGACGACTTCAGGAATGCATTTATTAAAAAGTGTCTTTAGACAGATGAGCCGTTCACAGGTGGTGCTAAAATAAGATGTATTCAGCAGCACAGCACTGTTATCATTTAGACGGCTGGTAAAATATCGCTACCACGGCGCAGCTCAATAGCAAAGCATGATTTTACAAGCTGCGAGATTGGGCTATAAAAGTTGTTGTATGTCACGTATCGGAGTGACCTTAAGGATGTTTGGTGGCAGATTGCCTATGCGCAGCATAATCGCGTTTCAAGCACTTCGATGGCAAGAAACGGCTTCATTCTCTGACATTTCCACCCACCTGCAATTTTCCATCCATCAGTCCAAGAGCTCTCACACAGATAAGAACAAATGCAAGCACGCCAGCTCTCGAAAAAACAAACACACAAGGCCAAAAACATCTGTGCATGATGCATACAACCAAAAATATCCTCGTGCTATAAGCAAATGAAATGCTGAGCCATTGCAATATATCTCACTTTGCGTATCGTCTGCCAGGAGCGTCACAGGCTGCGAGTAAAGTGAGACCTGTGTCTTATTACATGATCACCAGACAAACAAAGCGGACTGAGGCCTTCATGCGCCAAAAAGACAAAGTATGATAAAAGTAGCTCATGTGACTCATACACTTCTGAAGCCATATATACCTACATTTTATATGTTTCTCTTATCACTTTGTTAGTTCTATTCGAACGCAAGTGCCCTGCGAAGTGGACATCAGGATATTCCGTCATAATAAGAATAATAATTATTATTATTTATTACTGATAACAGTTTAACATTAACAAGGGTTAATGAATTTAACTAGCTTCGTTGGTAATTCATTTTAAAGCCTTAACCAATGTTAATAAATGAATTCTAAAGTGTTACCTAATAAAAAACAGGCAAGGTTAACGTGTTTGTGTGTGAAGTGCAGAGTTCCAGCCTCTGCTCTCAAGACTCGCTCACCTTTGTTAAAGACAGCGATAATAGATGGGCATCTCATCTCTTGCTAATGGTGAGCAGCCCTTCAGGCCAGAACGAAAGGTACAAAAAGACAAAGAGATTTAGAGGAGATTCACAACATTGCAACCTCATGCCCCCATTTTAGAGGAATCCACTTCACAAAGAGAAAAATAGGTGGAGAGGGATGTGAAAAAATTAAATAAATAAATAAAAATCACCTATTGATACTGTGCAAATGTATTTTTCACCTCCCTCAGCTGGGCTGTGACAGAAATGGATGATTTTTATTAAGAGCCCTGGCTTTCTATCTACAGTATCATATATCTCCTAGAACAGTGAAGGCCGGGAAGAGTGAGAGAAAGAGAGGGACACTTTTTGGGGCAGGCTGCTGCTTTAGATTCCTGTCAGGTGACAAATTCGCCGAGGCGTAGAGAGCAGCTTTTGTTTTTGCTGATGCTTTGTTTTGGGTTCTCCAGGGCTGAGCTGAAGACAAAAGTGCCATTTAGCCTCATCAGGTGTGTGGTGACATGCTCGCTCCGCTAATGGCAGGGCTTTCAGCTTCCAGAGTTTCCACCAAGTTTCAGGTAAGATGTAAAGAAGAGCGTTCGATTAAAGGGACAGTTCACGTAAAAAAAGAACATTCTGTCATTGTTCACTCTCCCTAAAGTTGTTCCAAACCTCTATGGGTTTCTTTCTTCCGTTGAGCACAAAAGAAGAAACTTTGAAGAATGTTGGTAGCCAGACAGCTGATGGTAGCCATCGACATCTATCGTATTTTCCATACTTTGGAAGCCAATGGCTACCATCAGTTGTCTTGCTACAAAAGTTTCTTCAAAATATGTTTTAAATCATCTAATAAACCATTTATAGTAAAAAAATAATGGATGGATGTTAATAACCAAGTATTCGATCAAGTATCCATTGACTTTCATTATATATACTGGGTATATATTCATTCCATATGTCATAAGTGATCTGCATAGTACAAGAAAAAATAATAAAAGTCGATGGCTATTGTCCACTGTTTGGTAACCAACATTCTTCAAAATGTCTTCAAAGTCATTCAATACATCATGCATACTAAAAAAAAGAAGATATTTTGGTATCAATATTCGTAACTAAACAGTTGCCATTCACTTTGAAAGTTGTTTATGTCATACTATGGAAGTCAGTGTCCACCAACACTTCTTCTTCAAACGTTTTGGGGTGAACCGTCCCTTTAAACTCACACGATATCCAGGCTACAAAACTGCTTTTCTGCAAAAGCCTAAACAAATGAAAAGTTGAAAACTGAGCACTGTTTGAGCCACTATGCTGTATGGTAATGCTAATGTAACATAAATGTTCAGTTCTGAACTACTGTACCTGCGTAGAAGAAATAATAAATCATACACAGTCAGAATAGCCTCTATGAGATTTGAATACAATATATAATTAATTCAGTTTCATTCATACTGGTTTGTGCAGCACTTTTCACTAAAAAAAATCCTTGCAGAGAATAAAATGGTGCAACAAACCTCCAGCGAGCAAACCAAAGGTGAGAAAGAAAACAGAAAGATTAAAACAGAAAAAGGAAAAAGCATTCAATTACCATAACTAGCTTCTAACACCACCTGCATTTAACTAGCACTAGCGAGTATTATGATATGCATCACAGCTGTGGTGTAAAATCATTGGAATGTATATTGCTCTTTATATATTGCAAGCGTTCAGAATCGTACTGATGTAAGCGCAGTCAGTTTATCTCCAATGCAAATGGCACAGAAATTATAACTGACAACAAAAAATGAAAGTTTGTGTCTGTAGGCAACGATGTCAATCAAGGTGAGGGTAATTCTGAAGAAATATATCATTGACTCAAAAAACAGGTACTGCCCTCAAGCCACAATGATGAAGTTTTGCGAGCTTGTTGGATCATTCTTTACTATTTCCAGACATACTGTATATGCATATATAAAAAAAAATGTATCAGTCGCAGACAGCAACACCAATAATATTACATCGATTTTTGCCAATAATATTTGTAATAACAGACATTACAGCTATTTGCAAAGAGTAATAAAAGTATTAAAAATAAAACAAAAAAAATTAAATATCAGCTATTCAGCAATTATAAAACAATTCTTGTTAACATTTAAAGGCTCAAAAATGGCAAATAAATAAATATATTTAATATAATTTGAAAGCCATTATCATTAAAAATTATAAAGTATTGAACAAAATAAATAAATAGAATTGCTTGGTCTGTTATATCATAAGACTTACATAATACATAATACATAGATTTAAAATTATTTATAAAAATATGTGTGTGTGTGTGTACGTGTATGTGTATATATATATATATATATATATATATATATATATATATATATATATATATATATATATATATACACACACACATACATACATATCACATGTGTACTAAAAATCACATGGCTACAAAGATTACAGTTTGCAATTACAATGATTTAATTCATTCACACATGGTGATACGTGTTTGCACGCATGTTATGAGTTGCTGATTATGCTTAATGCGTCACATAAACCCTTTAAACAATGGCGCATGCCAGCTGAGAGAGCTAATCTTACGATCTGACATCATGATTTATTTTTTTATTATGCAAATGTCACTCAGAGTAATCAGCATTTTGTTGCACATGTAAACACAAGCAGAAAATGTCACGTTAGAATAGAGTTAAAGAAAAACGTCTGAAATGGCCCCGGCAGCAGCCTGTAATCGTTACACACAGCACACAGAGTCATTCTCACACAACAACAATTTACTATGATGCACATTTAGCTCCAACAGCCGTTGTGTCTGTGTGTGTTTTGAAGCCGTGACGGCCGCAGGTACACACACCTCTGCCGCTGCACACAGCTGGACGCTGAACGCTTTCATCTCGCTGAAAGCTGCAATAAATTGCATGCCTGGAAGTCTAAACACTCGGAGAGATCTGTCTCTGTGAATCTCAAATCCTCTTTACAGACAAACACACACTCAGAAACAAAGTTTGCTCTGAGGCGAAATAAGACGGCAAACAGATATATAGGCTGTGCGGTATTCATGCCCACTCCTTCAACTGCGTGAATAAAAATCTGTCTTGCAAAACCTACAAACATTTTTTAGAATTGCAATATACCAATTTATGATTTTCTATTGTTACTATTATTGTTGTTATAAGTAGTATGTATAACATCTTTTCAAACATATTTAAATATATAATAACATTCACATTTTATTTAACACATTTATTATTATTTAATACCTATTTATTTTCTTTTTAAATCATAATAATAAATAACACATGTATAGAACATTCTCAAATATATAATAAAATATATTTATATTTTAGAACGTTTAAAAATAAATAATTGAGTGCAGTTCTCGTTTACACAATATATATGTACTGTTTATATTTATTTACGCATGTATATATAAAACTAATTTATATATATATGTATAGAATTAAAATACAAATATATACATGTAAATAACTTAAAATATAAAGTATGTATGTGATATAACATATACATAATAATTATACACAGAACATATATCATGTAAACAAAAACGTGATTAGTCTTTTGACAGCATTAAAATAAATATACATAAAAAAAAAGCATGAAGTATATTTGTTTTTATCCAAATATTTATTAAATATAATATATAACAATTAACATTAACTTAAATGCACACATACGTTACATGAGTCATGCCAGCAGTCCACCTGCATCCTCATGAACTTTGGGAAAGGCTACCTTGTGTGTTAATCAATATCATGTCAAAGCATTTGTCGCCGCGGCTCAGAAAGAGGAAAACTAGCAGAGACGTCTCCAAGGCAACCAGCGTCAGCGTTACCTTCCGTTCTGTAACACCCGAGCGTGACCCTCAGACGTACAGCAATGACAAACAAACAGGCAATCACAAACAGATCAGCTGACGCAGGTTTTCTAGGCTGGTCTGCCCCGCAGAGAGAGCCACACAGCCACCGGCTCACAGATGAGCGTTTCACTGCTTGTCAGAGCCAACGTGTGGCAGATAACCCGGGCTTTTCTTCTGTAAATGTCAGGAACATGCACTCATTTCCAATGCAATGCTGCTCATTTTTCGGAAATCATGGAAATCAGCATTTGCTTGCCCTTTTCCACATAAAAGAGTTCAGTTTACTATAAACACCCTAAAGCAGCGGCTCTTAACTAGTTTTGCTTCAGGACACTAGGGATGTATTATACCATGTTCATCTTTACAATCCAAAATTGAATATTAAGTGTTCGATCAAAAGACTTTGATATCAATCCATCCATCCATCCATCAAACAATGCTATCGTTTACTAAGAATTACAGAATATGATCTTAGAAATGCAAAATCAAGTAACTAATCCCAATATTAATAGTAACAATGACAATAAATACTAATTACAGCCATCTAAAATAATATTTTTTATTTATATTAAATAGCTCAAAAATAAAAGACGCTTCTATTATTACAGAATTACATTTTTCTGCCAAAGAATTAGTAGTAGCCATTTGCAATAATATTTAAAAATCTTTTATTTTTAACATTAAATGACTTCAAAACTGTAAATGAAAATACAATCATGAGATTACTTTCTTCTATTACTCTTCAACAATTTGCAAAACAAATCTGTATATCACTGATACCAAAATGAATAATGATAAACTGCTTCTGCAAATAAAATTTCTAACATTTAATACATTTAAAATAGCAAGCATTGTTATTTATTTTACACAATTCTAATATTTAAACACTATCGCAAGCATTTATTTCGAAATAATGAAATATTACAGCTTGTGTCTTTTCAGCAGTGCTGCACTACTCTATCAGCATTATTCTATTTTTACAATAATTTCTGTAATATAATGATTATTATTCAGTAATCATCTTTTTTATTTCAAAGCTTTTATTTTCCCGCTAAATTAAGAATAAACTCACCAATTAAACACCAATATTTTTTTCTTTACGTGAGGATCAATCATGCTTTTCATACTTTCATGCAGCGTTAAAAACAGAGATTTATTATTATCCTCAAAACTTTTACATTGTCATTTAATTGAAAACTTTTAGCTCTTCTAATGCTTATAATAGCAATGTTAAAAGTTGCACGGTAAGCTAGAAAAAGTACAGTACGGCTCGCTGTTAAACTTTACTAATACAACATCGTGGAGTGGGTCTGTGAGAGTGTAAGGGTGATAATTATGGTTTACAGCTCGCGACAAACCTGAGCGAGAGGATGATGGGTTTGAGACATTGTTGCTGTTCACCGAGCGTGTCGCTTCAGCAAATGAAAACATCTTCTCCAGGGATAACATTATCCTATACACCATGATTTCTGTCAAACTTAATTGTCTTAAACTTTCCGACTAACTGAAGCTCCCTCAGCTAAATACTGCGGTTTGTGTGGAAAAACGTTCGTTTTACTTCGCCGTATCAAATTAGCGCTTTGAAGCAGGCCTGTATTTGACTGTCCTCTCCTACAGTTGTGCTAATGAGGTGTAAATGTGCGTTCGTTTGCGCCAGGGTCAGAAAAACAGCCACCAGACCGGGAGACGTCAGCCACAGGCCAGCTAATGAAGCACGCTAACACAGAGCCAGAGCAAGACCTGATCATGCCACAGAAGTTTTCTAGAGGAGCTCTTTGAAACGAGTGTCTGGAGCTCACTGGCCGCTTTGTCTCATTAAACGAGAGCTGGTTTATCAACGAGATGCTGATGGTCGTATGATGCAATGTCGTCATGAAGCCCGAACGCACTAAACTTTTGCTCTGTTTTTATCACGCGGTTTTCAAGAGACTTTGAATAAGGAGTGATATGATATTATTGTAATGATGTGAAACAGAAATTACGATTAATAGAAATAGAAGGTTTTAATAAAGAGGTTTCAGAAGTAAGGATTGACCAAGATATTACTAAAATTGAATAAAATAAATAAAATTAAACAAAATTAAATGAAAATAATGTAAAAATAGTTATAAATTATAATTACACAATCAAAGTGATTTCTATTTAATACATAATTAAAAATAAACTAATAGAAAAATAAAATAAAATTACATACATTATATATATATATATATATATATATATATATATATATATATATATATATATATATATAGATGCAATTTTTTCTCCAGAGTAAGGTTAATTATAGCCTAATCTAATGTTAGTGTGATCTATCAAGAAATGTTTTTAACACAAAAATGTCTCAGAGCTTGAAACTCAGTTAAACCACTGTGTCCCCAAATGATTGGAAGAGCTCCAATCGGATGACGTATCACGAATCATTTGATTCAGAACAGGGCTTCAAAGTGCTTTTTTCGCAAATCGTTTGATTCAAAACGGGACTTCAAAGTGAGTTTCACAAATGATTTTATGCCCACCGGGATATCCCCTACAAATCGCACACCCTGAGAGAGATATATATATATATATATATATATATATATATATATATATATATATATATATATATATATATATGTATGTATGTATGTGTGTGTAAAACAATATTTATGAACAAATGTGATATTGAACATTACAAGTTTAAAGCTTGACTGATGTAGATGTTCATATGTGTTCATATGATACATTATTTGATCATTATTTTTCGACTCTTATGTTGTTTTTCACTTAAAGCTATCATATGGTTTCAAACACTTTAAAAAGGGTTTCAAGGACAAAGAATCTAAACAAAACCCAAACAAATTGAGATCCATTATAATTAGAAATTGCAATTAGAAATATCACATCACGCACGTTGGAAATGCTTCAGAGTGAAATCCGTTTAGATTTGGTCCTCGCTTTTACACACATGCTTGCGCACGCAAATGCCAGCAGTGTTTTTCATCTTTCTCTCAATATCGATCGCAGAGCAGCGTCCTCAGATTAAATTTGATTTGATGAATATTAAACAGGCATATGCTAAAGGGGACAGACAGACAAACACCGGCGTGGGTGGAGGGCCGTGATTTGATAACACAGCATTTGAGCTAAGTTATGAGCCTCGCGCTGGCGTCGCGAATCACGGTTCAATTTATTTTGTTGCCAAGCAGCTTTCCACCAAAGTGACCCACAAGAAATATTACAATTATTGTGAGAAGCTGAAAGGAACAATGTCGGTCGGGGTGGAGACAGAGACGTGGTACTTGGGCTTCAGAGATGAGAAACGATGCCCGCAGCTGTCAATCAAAGGGCGTACGGTACAATAGTGCATGAAATTAAAGGCCAGCGCAGTCGTCTTCATCTGCAGCCAAACTTTCAGGCTCTTTCCAAAGACTCTGCATATGTTCCTGTCCACCACTGACAGCAAATCGTTGCTAAAAGCATATAATGGCAAACTTTGCCTCTCTTAAATGCCAACGCAGTGCCATGTGCATTAATAATAGGGATGAGCATCAAAGGTGCTGCCACACTGTGCTTGGTCGACAACTAATAAATATTGAAAAGCTCGCATGAGCTACACAGAATGCTTAATTGTGCTCGTGTGAGAGAGAGAGAACAAACGGGTCCAAAACGCATGAGTTTAATGTTTTATTTTTCATGTGAAAGTTGAAAATGAAAAAAGTAAATCAATACTTTTGGTGTTGAAATAAAGTTTACAATATTTTAAAAATATTTTATACATGTCTACAATATAATATAGTATAATATAGTAACATTTGAAATTAATTACATTTTAATTATTTAAATAAATAATAATTTATTACAAAATAATTAAATAAGACATTTTTACATTGAACTAAATATTGCAATTATTACCAAAAACGTAAAGTAATTTAATATTAAATCTTGATTTAATAATACAGAATTGTTGCTAATTAATAACCATTTTAATTTAAAAGCTTTTACATTTATTTACACTATAGGTTAAACACCTATGATCTATATTTGTATGAAAGGATTAATATTACTTTTCATACCATTAAAAATATTGACCTAATTTCATGTTGTGTCTATATATATATATATAAGTATATAAAATCATGTTGAGAAGTTGCCCCTTGGAACAGTGTTATTATTTTCGGATCTAACCTAGAAAAATGACTGCTGAATCTCAGCATATATGCAGCAGTTTGCCTCATAAATCACATTCACCTGCTATATTCTGATGAGCTTCTAATAAGTCCACAAGGAGCCCAGTCACTTCCTTAAATTAATCTTTTAATGGACTTTCCACCTTCTAAATTGGCCAGCTTCCTGTTGGCAAGCCCGCAACGATTGCAGGGGTCATTTTTTCACGTCCTCCAGACAGATAAAATCAGCCGCAAAAGAAATGAGACAGCTCTTCCTGTTGCTCGTTTCACACACACACACACACACACACAGATGTGTTTGATAAATTAGGTTGCTTTTCCAGGAAAGGAAAATGGAAGTCTTAATTTACAAGCACCCGCTGGATCAACGCTACGGAGAAATGCAAGTGGCCACACACACGAGTCCCCCGAGGAGCTCAGCTGATTGGCACGCCGAATGAATTCAGTGACCTACAATAATGTGAAATTCATTTGCACAGGCAGAGCAGTTCCACATACTTCAGCTTTTCTATCCCAGATCAAGATCTATCGAACCACTGGTCCATCTAATATACAAATCACATTTGACACACGGGCCACTGCTGAACAGCACCGATGATATAACAATCCAAACTGACATCAAAGACCATTCTCTCCCGTTTCTACAAGCTACGACATCCCTGTGTGTGTGTGTGTGTGTGTGTGTGTGTGTGTGTGTGTGTGTGTCAGAGTTACTGCAGTATTTTGTGGATATCTTGCATTACACAGATTGATTGCACAGATTCTGCTGTGAAGTGTAATGTAAAACAAATGTCATTTCTGCATTAAATAATTTGGTTACACTTTATTTTGATTGCCCACTTTAGACATAACTATAAGATACCAACTATAATTATCTACTCACTATAAGTTAATTTATAACTACATGTCAAGTAATTCTCATTCATTTGCAGCTACATGTCTAAAAGTGGAGTATTGAAATAAAGTGTGACCATTAATTCAATTCAGGCGAGAAATAGTATTCAATTCAAGCTTACAGAAGTTTGAACTTGTATGTATTCTACTTGGAATAGTTTGTTAAGCTTATAATAGTCGAATCACTGTTTTTTTTAATTGTATTATAACTGTTTTATGGTTGCTTTTGTTGTTAAGTTTAGTAACTTGCTCTTTTGTGGCACAGAAGGTTTATTGTTGTATGTTTTTGTTGTTTAAAATAGTTTTGTTTAATCATATCTATAGACAAATTTCTGAGTTTTTGTCATTTTTTTATATATATATATATACAATTTTATTTATTTCAGTTACATTTAGTTTAAGGAACAAAAATGCATTTATATAATAACCCTGACATGCATACATCATATACAAATCTTTTGTTTTGTTTTTGTTTTGTGTCTATGTCTGTATAGTAAAATTAGAATAGCAACTTTCTACATAGGAATCCATTTCTATATATAAAAATAGGCTAATACTATACCCAAACAGAATAGTGCAATCAATCAATCAATCAATCAATCAATCAATCAATCAATCGTTTCGTTCTTTGCATTTAAATATACCCCAGTCAAATATGGTCCAAGGTCACACACACACACACACACACACACACACATATATATATATATATATATATATATATAGAACCAAACAATACACCTGTAATATTAACTTAGAATGAACCCATTTTCTTTGCATCAGAGCTCTGATGCACATTACCAATGTCTTCCGACATGTTTATTTTGTACAGGGCCAGGTCTATTGATTTCTCAAGCACAGATGGGGTCAACACTAGCACTCTTCAGCTAATGGCTCAAGCAGAGATGAAGGGAACAGCTCAGTTTTAAATTGTGCTTGTAAACAGTGTGCCGTCTCTCAGGAGTGGACGCTCACTGTGGCCTTGACTCCCGTCACTGTGCTTTCCTTAACTCTTTTCAACTTTTTCTCAATTCTGATAATGCACTTAAATGCAACATTTTCAAGGCCGTGTCCTCCCTGTCTTTCTGAAACACACTATCGCCATCTGAATACTTTATATATTTTGCTCTTTTATATATATGCTTTCACTTTCTTCCCTGCCTTTACATAACTTCAAGCGATTCAAGTATTGATGGTATTTTTGAAATAATCGTGCATACAGTAAAAGCCATGATAATTGTTTACGATTCGTATTAATTGATGTGAACTATACAAACTGGATTTTAAAAAGTGCATTTACCTAGATTATAACTAGAAATGTCAGCGAGTTTATCTTGGTAACTGAACAAACATTGCACATAATACATTCATGTAATACATAAAGATGCTTCAAGTTGATACAAACACATACATTTTGTTACGATCTTCACTGTTCTTGTCATTAATTAATCTTTTTCTTTCCTGACATAATTTCTGACAAAAAACTGTGGTGAAATATCTATTTAGGAGTCTTAGATCTTCCCAATAATATACAGTTTGTCACGATTTCTTCAGAGATAAACAGCCAGACAGACGGACATCAATTAATTTGCTATTGTAAAAACCGTTCCGTTCCAGTAGAGAAATGAAAAACTTTTGACTTTTTGTCCACTGCTTGAATGCACGTCACATCATAATTACGGCTTTCAAGCTCGCCAGAAGCATCAGACTGGAGAGCAGTCCTCGCAGATCCTCACACTCCTGCTCATTCAGCTGCTTATTCTTACACGACCGAGCTGTACTTGCCATCGGATCGAGAAGAAAGAGCAGCGCTTGGCTCTTACAGCCTCTAAACACGTGTGTAGGGCACCATTAGACTCGAGGGTCTTCACAGAGTGCTCTAATTGTGATAAAAGGAGAATCTTGGAATGTTTTCAAGGTCTCTCCGTGGAAATGAACAGATGCGGACGCTCTCGGTGCACGGGGAGCCCGTAACAGACCCCGGTGTGGGCCAAATTCTCACGCAGCTCGCCCTTTCATCAAGGCCCCGCATTGGATGCTTGGAAGCAAATTAGGGGTGTGAGTGCAGCACTCAGCCGGCGCGGTTCAAGCATAGAGAGAGGTCAATGAAAAGCTGGGATTTGTGCAGTGAAAGGTCTATCTGCAGGTCGGCGGGGCATTTTGACACCACCGCAGGGAGATTATCACCTCTAGCAGATCCCGAGGAGACGGTCAAATGACTCAACCGTCTCGCCAGATCTGACCTTCCGGTGAGTTTTTTTGCATTCACAAGCCGTCTCGCCATATCCAGCACTCTCTCAGCACATCGACTCCACTCCATGTGCCCCATTCACAGGCATCCTGGCGCGCCTGTGTCATTTCTCCCACGCCGTCTTCCTTTGCTACCCCCATGTTGCACTAACAAGTGTCGTAACAGGCTCTAAAAACACCAGCTTGCATGCAAACGTCCCCCATTCGGCAAAAGTTTCCGCAGCCATATTGCGTTTAAAAAGTTTATAGTGTAATAAACTGGGCACCTGAAATCTCAAATCAGTTTTTCGTCTGTATAGCTTTAGAGGACTTGAAATGCACACTGTAAAAAAATTTTGTTTTATAACTTTTTGTAAATATTGGACATTATTACGTTTTAAAAGAAAATACAGTTTTAATGTGCTACTTGCAATTTTTTTTGTAACTTTTGTTACATTTACTGAATAGAAATAGCTTAAAAGCAAATATATATATATATATATATATATATATATATATATATATATATATATATATTTCGTGTAGTGCACAGTTTTCATGGACTGCTTTCATAATAAATGATAATTGTGTGTTTTTAAAACTTGGCTGTCAGAAAAGCAGTTTTTCACAGAAGAAAGTAAATCAGATGTGTTTGTAATGACATAATGATAAATTTATTTCCAGAATGTTAGCAACATCCAAAACGCTATGCTCTTCTGTCTAGAAAAAAAAATATATATATATATATATATATATATATATATATATATATATATATATATATATATATATATATATATATATATATATACACACACACACACACACACACACACACACACACACACACATACGCATACATAAAAACAATCAATTTATTTTTAAATATTAATTTCACTTCATTTTAAACTGGTTCTACGCCAGACCGCTAATATAATATATGTTGATCTGTTCTATTAATGTCTATCTTGCTCTATAGCTTGTTACAATATTTCTATATTGGTTGCTGAAAACCTAAGCTAAACCTAAAACATCTCATCAAAAACTAACACCATGCTTTTGCAAGCACTTGCGTTTCCTTCTGGAAATGCAAATCCTCTTTAAAGACTGTCATTTTAATGTCCATTTTTAGCATCATAGCCGAAACGTACCATTTAATAGCACTGCAGCACAAATAGCGCCATAAAAGCGGCTCCTAATAATGGAACGCCTGTGTCGAAAGGTGCTTGGTTGCGTGTGAGTTATGCGTTTATAACGTTACCTGTCAGCCAGCCATAACAGCAGCGCTCAGGGTGGAATTTAATTAGCCAGAAACGACAGCAAGACGGAGAGACACTGAAGCCTTGCGGTAGCAACAGATTTTGATCTTTTATTTCTTCATCTGAAACCATAAAGCATCTCGGAGCTCTGACAGAAATGTCAAAACCTGGTACAATACGATATGCAAATAATGTGTGCATACGGCTCGCCTATCTCATAACATTTCTGTCTTATCTATTGTTTATCATCATTTACATGAAATATATTTGGCAATGGCCTTAACTGAAAAAATTAAAAAATAAAAAATCCCTGCGCTGTCAGTTATTAAGCTTTTTTGTTGACGCTCCTCTAAGACATTCCCTCAGTGGAACTTAGCATAATTAGATGATCATCAATTCCCAGATCCAATCAGCGCAAGTGTTTCCTGTTTCTTCGGCAATAATAACACGAGAGCTCACTAACAAGCTAAGCGCTAACAGCCCGCTTGCTTTATTTTTATTACAGATTAAAGTTGAAATCACTCAGACTAAATTGCTGCATTGGTAGAGTGTGAAAGTAACTGTGGCACAATCACGGCCCGAATGATTATTTGTTTGTCCGCAAATTGGTCTGAATCACAGGATTGCTCTTTGCTAAAGGTTGAGTATGCGCTCAGCAATGATTTTCCAACGCGTTTTATTCGGTGACCTTAATCATCCCCATTTTGCAGACTCGATTAAGCCGTTTCACCTTTGAAAAGCTGATAGGTGCTGGGAAAGCAGCTGGTTAATGTTGCGTCGACTCGTTTCTCTCTGCTTCTGCCCCATCACTTTAAAACCACAAGCAATTTGTCTCTTTAAAAAATGATCTCTATACAGTAGATGACATGTTTTGTTGATCTTTACTCATTATTTAAACTATTTAAAGAGCATTTTTAGTTCAGCATTTCCACTTTGGCATCAAATGTTGTGCGCTTGTATATGCATTTATGTTTGTTACATTATAATTTATTTACATTTGTTTTTTTTTATATATATTTTATGTATATTTACATATATATACACACTGTATATATATATATATATATATATACACTATATATATATATATATATATATATATCAGCATTTTAAATATATATTATTATTACAAATTTCAGCATTTTACAATTAAAAGCAGTATGTACATAGTACAAAAAAAACTGCATGATTTTCCTAGCATATATATAATATTATATATGCGAGTATGATTTAACATGTTGTCTAGGATAGTGCTGGTGATACTTTGTAAGTTCTACTTCCCTGTAGAAAAACGGCATATGCTGTTTTGACATTGGGAAGCTGGTTTGAGCTGGTTTAAGCTTGTTCTTTGCTGGTTAATATTTTAAAAGACCAGCATCCCAGCGTCAAAACATACCTAACCAGCATATGTCGTTTTTTTTTCCCAACATTTCCCCTCAGTGAAAATCTACAGGATTTTTTAGTGGTGTAACAAGTTTGTTAAGTATTTGATGACTATACAAGACAGCACGGATATAATTAACAATTATTTGAAAAATAATTACAATTTACAATTGCCCTTAAATATTGCCTTTTTTTTTTCTTTTCTTTTTTGGCCCTAATGTGTACTGTACAGATAATCATATTATCAGTGTATAAACTATATTAAAGTTAAAACTGCATGTGTTATATACACACTGCTGGTTTTCCAAGTCCCCTGAAATAAAAAGAAGGTAGCAATTCTCTTTGGTGTCCTTTGCCTCTTTGCCACTTTTCCATTCCAGACAGGCAGGAACCTCCACACCACATACCCTCAACCTCAACCGCATCCAATAATCATACAAGTCCCACGGAGAGAGCACTGCTGATACCATTTGTGGTGAGAAGCATGCCTCCACACACAAGCACATGATGTATGAAGTGCATGCAGACACACACAGCCTGTATAGCAGAGTCCTAAAGCAAAAGACAAACACACAGGACTGAGCCACCGATAGGTCACTGTAAGCCATATACAGCAGCAGCCACAACATCATTTCCAACAGTGTGTGCATGTGCGTGCTTCGACTACAAACAGCGACGTTTTCCCTTCTACTGTAACTGTAATGATTGCTAATCCATTTAAGCCTTTTATCTTTGCAGCTCTGGTCGGAGTATATATATATGGAAGGACATGTAAGACAGTGAGCTAAAACCTTGCGAGAAGCGTTTAATTCAGAAAACTGTTGTGGTCAGCCGGTCAACCCTTGCTAAATACACCCGGTTTTTTCATGCTAACTGTGTTAAAAAGAGAGCCGTTAATGCCCAAAGAAATAAATAAAAAGTTCATAAATATGCAATGGAATTGTAGAATAATTGCTGCAGGAGCAAAAGCATTACTGTGTCTAACTAGATTGAAAGTTTAGATAAATTTGTGATAGCATGATTAGCATGTTGCTCTCATCTTTTAGTATTATTAATATGTTGTTAGCAAGTTGATAGCATATTTTAATATGAGTTGAATATGAAGCTTCTGACATGTTTTATCATCATTAGCATGTTACTACTAGCATGTTTTAGCATGGTTAACATGTTGTTTGGATGTTACTAACGTGTTCACATATTGCTAGTACGTTTTTGGCATGAGTATCATGTTAGCATTGCTTTGGCATGATTAGTATGCAATAAGCATGTTTTAGAATTATTGTGTTGAGAGCATGTTGCTTGCATGTTTTAACATGATTATCATTATTTTGAGTTATTATCATGTTAACATTATACTAGCATGTTTCTAACATGATTAGTATGTTGCTAGTGTGTTTTCACATTCATAGCATGACAGCATATTTTAATATGATTATTATGTTGCTGACATGTTTTATCATCATTATGTTGTACGGTTATGTTGTTCGTATACCTAACATGTTTTAACATGAGCATATTGTTTGTGTGTTTCTGGCATGAGTATCATGGTGATAGCATGGTTTGGCATATTTAGCATTGTTATCATTATTATTATTTTGATAACATGTTAGCATGTTTTAGAATTATTATTATGTTAGCATTATTCTAGCCTGTTTCGAACACGATTAACATGTACTTATCATGTTTTAGCATTATTATGATAGCATATAGCTGATTTTAATATGATTAGCATGTTGCTGACGTTTTACAATATTACTATTGGCTGTGGCTTAAAGATACTGAGATACTGATTAAATTTTGGCTCAGTGGAAGCAGCGTAAATAGCACATCAATAAGTTGGCTTTTTCAAGCCAACTTTACAATAATAAGGTTTTATTACTTCTAACTTTCTAAGAGGCAAAGCGGCTTAGGCTCAAGCCACTTTTGCCTCACCACAGCCTCCTCTTTGAAGCTGATCGATACAAAGCCACCGGCATCGAATCCATCAACAAATAACTATGCAAATAAAAATCAATGGCCCACCAACAGGAAATCTTTAGCTTTCCAATTAAAGCACGAGCTGGAACAAGAGCAACGCTGGAACAGCCGCACTCAACTACATTAATACAGTGACAAGTCCCTTCTGGAGAAGTGCTATATTATAAAGCACTGCTCTCCACACTGGAAACAGAAACATCATGCTTATTAGTGGTGATGAATTCTTTATGAATTTGTTAAATAACACCATCTGATTTCGCCTGAGAGGATTCATGTTTGTCCTTGTCTGACCTTACGTACCGCTGTTTCGCATCCTGGAAAATCTCCAATTGAATTTTTACCAAAACGTAGATATTTGACCACATCAGCCTCATTTAAGATAAAAATAAATAAATAAAAATATTAACCAATGTCACAGCAATTAATTAATGAGCATATATTTTAAATTTTAAACGTATTTGTATAAAAATAAAAATACAATAATTATAGTAATGAAATTAATAATACTAAAGTGATTAGATTTTTTTTTATTGATTTCCATTTGTAATATGCACATATTTACTGGTACTAGAAGTTCGTTATTAATAAAAAAGGTAAAAGTATTACTATGTGATAAGCAAAAAAAAAAGCAAAATAAGCAAAAAAAAAAAAAAAAGCTAAATACAAAAATCTAAGCAGAAATAAACAACAACAAAATTACATCCCAAAACACTTTGTCAAACTGATTCATTTCTAATAAATGATCAACAGATCATTTTCCGTCTGTTTTGGGTGCACGCGTAGGGGTTAATATCGGTTTCATGCAAACCATAAGAAACACTTTTGCATGTCTGGATTCAATTTGTTGCCTTAGCAACTACATAACAAGTGGCCACTAAGACCCCGGCATCACGCCGCTCTGCCAAGGGTCCATTTCCACGTCAAAAGTATTCCAAACACTCTTGCGCAGACTAAAAGCTTTTCTCCACAGCGGGAGCCAGCAGACATTCGGTGCGGTCTGATTAGTGGAGGCGCTGATGTGTTGTGGAGAGTGTGTGTGTGTGTGTGTGTGTGTGTGTTTTCCAGCTGCACAGGCGAGATGTGGATGTAATTGCTGTAAGTGTTGGGCAGCTGGTGTGGAGGAGGCGTCTGCGATCTGCTCTCCGACATCTCTCTCTCTCGCGCGCGCTTTCTTTTCCCTTTCCCGGTTTGCACTCTTTAACATTGCACACAAACAGCTATTTTGGAGGCTCACAGACACACAAACCTTGACAGCGCGCTCGTCAGCTCGCAAATGCATGTGAATTTCACTCTCCTCCATCTCGTTTTTAGCCTCCTGAGATGCTCCTATGCTAATGAAAACCTGGAACACCTGCAAACTTGCTCGGCGTCGTAAAGAGCTGTTGTATGCTGCTGATATAATTCAGCGCACTTTGTCAGACATTTAAAGGCGGGAGCTCCGTTAGCCTCGCACCTAAGGAGCTTCATCGCAGGGCCAGGAGGAGCCGGAGCCTTTCTCCTCTCTTCATTAATCATCATTAACACCGGGCGGCTCGGGCTCCACGGACTTTGCCTGCCACGCTACCGCTTTTAGCATCTGGCCCAGAGATAGAGAAGGACACAGAGGGGTTAGCGAACGAAAAGATGAAGATGAAGAGAGAGCTGTGAACCATGGCTTTTGAGCTGCAGTTCGTATAAACTCATTACAATCAACATGAAATGTCATTCACAACCCATTTTATGCCCATAATTAAGCAATATTTGAGTGATATCCTAATGGAAGCGCTAGCATTAAATTGGCATTGGAAAACGACAAGGTCATGCATTCGATTTTCGCAGAGAGTACATGAAATGATTAAACGTATATACTGAGTTCAGCTTCTTTGGATGTGTAAATGTAGCCTGAAACGGGTTTTCAAACCAAAAAAAATATTTATTTAAATTTTTACATTTCATAAAAATTTATATTAAAAAATATAACAGATTATAAATATTGAAGTAAAATACAAAAAATGAGTAAATATTTCAATATGGAAGATTTTAGAGAAAAATGTGTAACGAATGTAAAAAGATTAAAATAGATTCATTTAAGAACAAACTGAAAACTGATTTAAATCAATTTCGATTATAATAAATATAAAACCTATTAAAAATAATAATACAAATTATTTTAAATTAAAATAATTAAAACTAATGTCAAAATTTAATTTCAAAAATATTTTACAAATTATTTAAATAACAGTACAGTGAATGAATATTAAAACTACAATACCTATACAGCATATAATATACTAACAAAATGTTCCATGGTATACATTGTAATAATCTTATATAACAGCTGTTTAGAAAGTTAAGATGGGGGATCCTCGAGTAAAGAGATGGAGCAAGACACTGCATTTTTTTCGAAACTTATGAAGACAAGCCCTTTCCTCTTTTAATAAGAGTAGGAACATGCTTTAAGAAAGCGAACGGAGCTGCTTTGATTTCACATTGACTTTAATGAAGAAGCAGGGCAGTAGTGTAATTATTTTGCCCTGCGTTGCTGCATTTTGTCAGTGTGTCGGTTCCTGGGAGACGCTCTCCATGCAGTCAGATGACTCGGCCCCCGGGGACCCCCATCTGCAATAGAGCCATCATGCGAAAATAGGCTTCACATCTGTTCAGGCCAAACGGGGGCAAGTTTAAAGCAAGACAACCCACTTTTCTCTCCTGTATGTGTGCACGCTCATGCAGCACAACACAAGAACCAAACCAAAAAAAAACGCCACAAACCCCAACGGACAGCACAGACTGAAAATAGGAACGCAGGTGCTGTGCTTCTCAGAGAGGAGAAACATCTCAAATTTTTAATGCACAGGCTTGAACAGAAGGGATAAAGGAGGGAGCCTGTGGTTGGCGAGAAATAAGTCATTTCATTATTTAATGCCATTGTGCCATTAAAAGAGCTCGGGAAAGCATTGGTCAGCAGCATTTACAGTCCCACCTGTTCATCAACAGGGTTTTAAAAATCAGCAGAGACGTTGAATTATTTATCAAATGTCACAGGACCTCATTAAATCCTCAAAAGCTCTCGGCGCACTCCACAAAGCTGAGCCCTTTGACTCCTCTCAGAGATTAAATGTAGGAGGGCAGGACGGGTTCAAACCCACTGACTCGCTCGCTGACCCCGATTAGCTCTGCGTCCCATTTGCATTCGAGTCTGTAAACATTGTTTACATGTGTGCATGACATCGCTTTTATTAAGCTTGACCGGAAAGACTTCATAATAGGCTTTTGATAAGGGTTGCAAAATGTCGAGCAGCAACTTCAGTCGTTCTTGCGCAGTCTTAACAAATATCTTGACAATTAAGCATCTGGATAAAACAGACAACCCAAAATGTAATGAATCAGAAATAAAAAGCTAATAAATGAATAAAAAGAAAATGTATTAAAAATGTAAAAAACTAAAATATATTTTAAGTGTACTGTATCCCTATAAGATATTAAATAGGGTTAAATAAAAAACAAAAGCTAATAAATCAACATAAATAATATTAATATAATATTATTAAAACATATGAAGATAAATATATTTTAAAAGTGTACTTTAATTGTTTTAATATGTAATTTGTTTAATCCAGTTATTCCTATGAAGCCACAAAAATATTTTAATAATTAACATAAAAATGCTTGAATACCAAACCAAGTAGCACTAATGCTGGAAATTGAAAACTTACAAAAATATATATATCAATCAAATACCAATCAAAATTAGGACATGATGTTTATAGGGATGAATGAATAAATATTAATATTATACACATATAAATGAATAAAAATAATAATTAAATGTATTAAATTTAAACTATCTAAAAACCAAAAATCTAACAATAAAATTTAAAGCCTATAAATAAATAAAACATATAATATAGATCAAATAAAAATGTGAAAAATAAAAATGTGCATTTTAAAGGTATTGTATTTATTGTTTTACAGAATTTAAACCTCAACTACTTTTTGGGAAAAGTTTGTCTTGAAAAAGTGTGCTTATGCAGTTGTTTTTTTTTTGACATACCAAAAAATGGTTTGACATTTTGTTATATAAATGACATTTGCACATTTTTAAGTGTGCCTTAAGTGTCCAAATACTGTTGGGGCCGCTGTACAGCAAGACAAACTACATTAGCATAATTCCCTCACTGTCCAATAACCACGCAGGTTCATTTTTAGTCGGTAATTACCAGCAGCTAAATGTGCACGGCTCACCAGGGACAAAAGGGCACATCTTTATATCCAGTGGTTTGATATGATTTGCACTGTGGCTCGCCAATTCCCAGAATGCTCTGCAAAGATGTGTCTCCGTTATATTCCATGGCCAGTTTACTGAAGCTGCCCGAGGCTCTTCTTTACCACACACACACACACACACACACACACACACTGCATCTCTCCCACGCTCTTGTTGCTCTACGGACAAATTCTTAAGCAAACTATTGGTAATAAAACCATTTAAAAAAGTATTTTATGAAGTAAAAGCTTTATTAGCTTTCAAACATCTAATTTCAGGCCTGGATGAGATGGCCCCGTTAGCCGAAGAGAGCAGATGCTACAAAACGCGGATAATTTCATTTGCTATCACTCAACTGAGAGTGACCCAGTACCTCAGGACAGACTCACAGCAAATTGCAACTAAATCCATTTTAGCCCAATTTTATCCCATTTGCCTTATAATATCAGTCATGTTTGTTAAACGTTCTGTAATCCTGTGAGGCAAATCAGCATTGTGGGCACTGCAGATGTTTTACAGGCATTCAAAAGGAAAAAATATAATAGATAAAAATAAACACATATATATATTTTGCCTTATATGTCAAGCCTATGAAACCCATTTTATTTTTTTGTTTTTACCAAAATTGGTTTTGTTTTTCCAAATGTAATTTTTTCTACACTCTGTTTTAATAGTTACAGTTTATTAATCAATTGAAATTAAATGAAATCATGTAACATACCATATTCAAATCAATTTAAGTTAACATTTTAGCAAACAATACATTTTTTGGGCCTATGAAATGCATACTCACATTCTTTTTTTTATTATTGTTTTATTGTTACCGAGTTCTATTTTTCAATGTTTTCTGAATTCCATTTGAATGGTTTCATTAAATAGTTATAATTTTAATAATATATTTTTTTTTTTCCCCAGAAATATTGTGTTGTGTATTTCCATTTTATGGACATTTTTATGATTTTTTTAATGGTTATAATATTTCTGGTAAATATTACTAGAAGTACTGTTATTTTGATGGGTTGCTGTAAATAAATGTGTGTTTATTGCCGTATATGATATAAGGATCTGTTAGTTTTCAGAGCAGTTCTAGAGATCATGGTCATGTACTCACAGAACACACAAGATTAATAACAGTTCTTTAGTGGCCAGATCATTTTTCAGTTTAAGTGTACAGACCTACTTTTGATTTATTCCAGGGGACCATTAAATACAACGATAGAAATTACCTAAATAAACATTACTATTTTACGGTGCCAATGAAAACTATTACAATTACCTATTGAAGTCAAGTTTTTTTTCTTGTTTCTTTTTGCTTGACTAACAATATTAGCCTAATATAAGAAATGCATAGATCTGTTATACTGGAAAGTGTGAAAGTGGATGACCCGATCTCATGAGGTGTGAGGAAGATGCACAACAAATAGAAACCACTGAAACGGCCCGTGTACCTCACACGTGCACACATTAACGTTCTATTACAGCGTGTGAGTACCACACTGAGAAAGATAAACGAGCAAGAATGATCAACTTTCGTGAAGAAGCAGCACTGGCCTGATCGTTCAGAGAACTGATTATAGTTTTTGGGGGGCTAAAGCCCCCTTTCAAATGGTCTAGAACTGAGATGCATGTGACCTTTTTCTTCTGTAGAGCAGTACAGATGACTTTGGTGCTTGGTGATTCATAAAATGCAGAAGTGCTATCAAAGAACTGCTATCAAAAAAAAATAGAAAACACAAAAGTAATACCCATGGCTCCTGATGATATATTGATGTCTTATGAAGTGAACTGATCTGTCATTATTGCGTTTCGTGAACGAATCAATCTTTTAAACACATTCTTTTTAGCGAACAGGATGAAATTGAACTAAACCACAGAAAGGTGAATTAAATAAAACTAGCTTATTCGCTTTATATGCTTTAGACGTCAACGTTTCACGTAAGTATTGGGTGCTTTAATAATACGATTGCATATGTGTTGAATCGATGAATGGCAAACTGGTTATTCAAAGTTTTTTAAAACGAATTGTCTGAAAGAACCAGTTCATAGAAAACAATCATATTACATATATGTTGTGATGTTGTTCAGTTTCCTGCACAGACCAATAATTTAGTTTCATTAGATCTTAATAGTCATGGGTATTAATTACGCATTGTTTATATATACTTTTTATATATACTCTCAAATTGACAGCAGCCATTCGCTTGCATTTTATGAACTACCAAGAACCTCATCATTCTTCTGAAGGAAAAAGTCATCTACTGTACACGTGGATGGCCTGAGGGAGGGTAAATGAACAGCAAACCCTATCCCTTTAAATGCGCTATAGCCCTGGAAGGAAAGTCAGCACTGCGGAAACTGCAGATGTTTTGCAGGCATTCAAACTCCACCATGCTGTCGAAACATTGCGCTTTTATCCGGATGTGATGAGCGGCGGTATCAAGGCCAGCAGCCCTGTGGCCTTGCAAGTTTACAAAGCTTAACACCCGTCTAATGAGAGACCAGTCATCCCTTTGTGCCCCTACGAATTTCAAAGCTTCTCATCCATCCTAGAGGCTCCTTCCTTTCCCTTTTTTCTGGCCTGGAGATGGCGAAAGATTTAGAGACGTGTGTAAATGAGATGGAAGCTTGTGTGCATCCCTTTTAAAAATATGGGCTTTAAAGCATTGGGGCGTATGGAAAATGATCTATAACGGTGCTGGGGATCCTAAAAGCCAACAATGGACATCAACAATGTCTGCCCTCAGACCCGCTGAAGCTCAACCTTGTGTTAACGGTCAGGTGTGCACGTTTGTCAAGATTTCATCATTAAATGCAAGCTTAATCTGTCATGGACGGCCGTGAAAGCGCACTTCAGCGAGACCAACAAACAGAATAACAAAGTGACTGCAAATGGATGCAATCGCCTGTTTCTGAGAAATAAACTCGTTCAGCATGTCAAATAATCAACCAGGCAATAAAAAGAACAGCCTTGGGTATTTCGCAGCTCAACGGGTCACCGATACTAAATCGATTAGAGAAATGAAGCGATTTCTCACCTCACTAGGGGTCAGACACTGGTCATCGCATTTTTCAATCACCATTCTTCAAAAAGCTATCCATAATCATTCAAATAAACCCAACCAGGCACAGCCAAACTATACATCCAAGCAAAATAACCTGGTTGACCATTCGAAAATGGCATCAACAATTTCTTTTAAAATACCATTTTTTATATAAAATGCATATTTAACATTACAATTTAAAATAAATAATTTTTAATATTTAGATAGAATATTTTAAATTGATAATAATGAATTTAACAGTACTTTTAATCATGTACATTTAATGAATATGAAACTAAATATTGAATATAATTAATACATTTTATATAAAAATAAATTTAAAATATTTCTATTTCATTATAAATTCATTTTAAAAACTCACATTCGGGAAATTCTATTTAAATGTAATCATTTATAATGAATTTAGTATTTTATATTTAATTTAACTTTTTAGTATAATTTTTAAATGAAAAATGAAAATTTAGTTATTCATTTTTTACACTATATATATATATATATATATATATATATATATATATATATATATATATATATATATATATATATATATATACACACACACAGGGATTGGACAATGAAACTGAAATGCAGGGTTTTATACCACAATAATTCATTAGTATGGTGAATGGCCAGCTTTTGCGGCCAATACAGCATCAATTCATCTTAGGAATGACAGATACAAGTCCTGCACAGTGGCCAGAGGGATTTTGATCCATTCTTGAAAAAGTGGGCAGGTCACTACGTGATGCTGGTGGAGGAAAATGTTTCCTGACCTGCTTCTCCAAAACACCCCAAAGTGGCTCAATAATATTTGGAACTGGTGACTGTGCAGGCCATGGAAGATGTTCAACTTCACTTTCATGTTCATCAAACTACTCTGTCAACAGTCTTGCTGTGTGAACTGGTGCATTATCATCCTGATACATGGCACTGTCTTCAGGATACAATGTTTGAACCATTGGGTGCACATGGTCCTCCAGAATGGTTCAGTAGTCCTTGGCAGTGACCGGGACTGAGGGAATGCCATGATATAGCAGCCCAAAGCATCACTGATCCACCCCCATGCTTCACTCTGGGCATGCAACAGTCTGGGTGCTACGCTTCATCGGGTCTTCTCCACACTGTAACTCTCCCGGATGAGGGAAAGACAGTGAAGGTGGACTCATCAGAGAACAATACATGTTTCACATTGTCCACAGCCCAAGATTGTCGCTGCTGGCACCAATGTTAGGCATTGGCACGAGTGACCAAAGATTTTTCTATAGCAGCCCAGCCATGTATATTGACCCTGTGGAGCTCCCGACAGATAGTTTAGGTGGAAGCAGGAGAGTTGAGGTGCACATTTAATTCGGCAGTGAGTTGGGCAGCTGTGGTTTTATGTTTTTTGGATATAATCCAGTTTAGCACCTGGACATCCCTTTCAGACAGCTTCCTCTTGCTTTCACAGTTACTCCTGTTAGATGTGGTTGGTCCTTCTTGGTGGTATGCTGACATTACCCTGGATACCGTGGTTCTTAATACATCACAAAGACTGTCTGGGTCACAGATGCGCCAGCGAGACGTGCACCAACAATTTGTCCTCTTTTAAACTATGATATGTCACCCATAATGCTGCGTGCGTTGCAATATTTTAAGCAAAACTGAGCTATTTAAGCTACTCTGCTATTTAAACCTTCAAACTCTGCTCTTACTGGTGGAATGTGCAATCAATGAAGACTGGCCACCAGCCCGGTCAAATTTAGATTTTGTTGTTTCTAATAAGGTATGGATTGACAAACAAATATATAAATTATATATAAACTTACAATAGTCGTGTTGTTATCTGATACTACGTAAACATGACTATTAACTTCTTATAATTTATTGAACATAAAGCCTGTCTTATTCAAAACACACACACATACATATATAAAACGAGTGTGGACAGTGATGTTTATTATTAGCCTTATATAAAGTGGTTCATGCTGGCAGGGTGCTGAGATGTTATAAGTAACCTTTCATAACCTTCTGGAAAGACTAAAGCTTCCTAATGGTTTTTCCGGCCTCCCAGTGATAAGTGTACATTGATGACACACTAGTTAGCTTGTGAATATAAAATAAGAGGGAAAGGATTTGGGGGAAAGCAAAGTGCACTGCTCCATCTCTGTGTGTAGGTTGAAGACTCATGAAAGGCAGACAGACCCACTGCGCCGTGCATTAGATGACTAATCTGACACTTGGCAGGAAGACGTGTCACTTCTGTATGTTCAATCTGCCACATAATCAGCGCTTTGCTGACAGAAGAGACTCTGATTAGTAGTGCTCATACTTACCGTAAAGATATGAACAAATCTGTAAACACAAGTAGTGATAAATAATATCTGAAATGGTGCAGCTTGTTAAGAAAATGTGCTACTGGTTTTATAAGCAGTCAGATTTTTATTTTTTGACAAATGATAATACGAATGGAAAACACCACATAGTATATTTACAACCTCCCATCAAGCAAGCAAAAACACCCGTAACACCCTAGCAATCACTTAGAACACCCTAGAATCCACATAGCAAACAAGAATACTTTATAAACCTTATATCAACATACCATATCAACCACCTAGAACAAAACACCCCAGCAACCACCTAAACATTCTAGAAATTATCTTTCGATTACATGGGTACCTTAGCAACCACCCAGCACAAGGTAGCAACCACCTAGAACAACTGAAACCACCCACAAATAGTTTAGCAGCAAACTAGTGCAACCCTAGCAAACACAAAGAACAACCCTTGAATAACCTTAGCAACGTATACAGTGTAACCCTAGCAACCACCAAATACACCTAAACAACCAACAACAATCAAAAGCACTTCAGAAACCACCTAGCAACTACAAAAACAGCTTAGCAACCAGCCAGTGTAACCTATCAACCACCTATCAACCATATAATATTAGAAACCGCCCAGCAGCTAAATGAACACCTTAGCAACCACCCTCAACACCCTAGTAACCACTGTTCATTGTGGTAAGACAATTTAATGGGTATGCACACATTCATTAATTTATTAAAATACACATATTCCATTACTATAAAATATTCACTTTTCGTATAAACCAATTATAAACCATCCAGAACACCTCAACAACCACTCAGAACACAGTACAAACCATCTAGCAAATTCAAGACTTTAGAAGTCAAGTGCACCTTAGCAACCACATAGAACACCTTTATATCAATGTAGTAACCCTAGCAAACACAGCTCTCATTTTCTTCAGAAAAGTTCATTTTCCATTACTATAAAAAATATTCCATATTCCATCCTAGAACACCCTAGCAACCACCCAGTACACCCTACAACAACGGAGACGCACCCTCTAAGAACCACTGTAGCATTGTGATATGAGTAAGCACTTATTTTCTTTACACATATTCCATTACTATAAAATATTAATTTATCATAGCAACCACCTAGAACAGCCTAGCAAACCGTCCAGAACACATAAAAAACCACCACGACCACACAGAACAACTTAGCAATGATCCAGAACAAGCTATAAACTTCTTACTAACTACAAAACGACTTGTCACGGCAACCTCCTTAAACGCCCTAGCAACCACCCAAATACCTACACAAGAAGACCCTAGCAACCACCCAGACCACACAGAATACCCTACCATCCACACAAAACACCCGAGAAACCACCTAGCAACTACAAGACTACTTTAGAAAGCACCTAAATGACGAAAACACCTAAGCAACCACACAGAACACCGTAACAACAATGCAGCAACCATTTCCTTTAGAAAATTACACATTCCATTACTATAAAAATATTCTGTTGTCATAGCAATCCCCTAGCAACTATCCAAAATACCTAAACAAAAACCACCCAGACCACACAAAACCACCTAGCACTCATTTCTTCAGAACACTGTTAAACTACGAGTCCCACTCCTATTAAAAAAAGGCTAGTTTGTGCCTTTTCATGGAACACGGCTGTAGGGTGCAGTGGTTATACAGATAAATGAAGAGTCTCGGCTCTCTACCTTCCCTCAGCCCTTCTAATCTCGACAAAGCCTTTCTCTTTATTAAAGGATTAAACTGTTGACAGTCTATGCATACATCTTCATTTGGCCCCGTCTCTGATCAAAGGTCCAGCTCTGAACTGTAATACACCACCGGCTCCAATCGAGCACCCGTGGGCCAGACAGAGGGCATCCAAACGCACCGCATGCATTGCAAAACTGATACTACGACTCGCTTTGCAAAGGCGAAACTCCTCTGCAAGACTTCTCTTCTCCGAAGCGTGTGACACTAATTCGGCTCTGTCCACTTCAGGAAAGAGAGATAAACCCACTCTCTTCGTCGGATCCACGTCACACTTGCTGAGCCGATAAATGTCTTTGTCGCCCCAAAGAGTATTTACATCAGTTTGTACTTTTACGCTTAGCGAACGATGTTAAATTGTTTATCCGCCGACGAGTACATTAAAATATGGATTTCTCAGTTTTGCTGCCAAACTTGAGCACGCTTTCATCGTGTCCTCAATATGTCAAGGCAGTAACCTGACTGCCGTCGCCACATGAGAATCAGTGTCTTTTAAATGAGAGAACATCTTGCAGGGAAGTAAATCCCGCTTCTATGTTTGCATGTTGTCACGTACTGTATAGTAAAAGCCTTTGATGTTCCAGATGCATGTGTATTTTGTTCTCTATTTTTACGTCAAGTCAAGTTATCAGATCTAACAATGTAAGGTGTGAACCTTAATAAGCGCGACACTCAAAGCATCACAGACTGATGAAGACAATGTGTTGCTAGTATCTAAATACATGCTAATTCCCTTTTTCTTTTTCTCTTTTTACAAGAAGGCCTCAGATATGGTGGACTACACTATTGTACGAAGTTTGGGGTCTGGAAGATTTTATTAAAAAGACTCCAGTATGTATTAAAATGATCAAAATTGATTGACATTTAAAACAAAAGACTTCTATTTCAAATAAATGCTGCTTTTCTTTCTATTAATCAAAATATAAAAAAATATCTGTTTCTACAGACATTTATGCAGTTTCTTAAACAGAATATCAGCATATTAAAATGATTTCTGAAGAATCATGTGACACTAGAGATTGGACTAATGATGCTGAAAATCCAGCTCTGCTTCACATGATATTAAAATAGAAAACAGTATCTGAAATTGTAATAATAGTTCAAAATATTACTGTTTTTACTCCATTTTTCAGCAAATAAATGCAACTTCATGAAGAAACGGTTCAAAACCAAGAAAAGGGGTTTAGTCACAATTTGTAAGCTTTAAGGCAAAGCCATTTGCTCCCATATATTTAAAAAAAGTCAACAGAATTAACTTGAAAAATATTCATAAACAATCTTCACAACAGGTGTGTCAAATTTTTTGTCCAATCAAACGGTCTCTAGACTACGAACATCCCTTTAGCTTAGCATCCCAACCCGACTACTAAGTCACATGCGAAAGACGACGCAAAAAAAGTATTCTAGTAACTTTGGCAGAGATGAGATGTCCACGTCCAAATCTACAGCCATGTCAGTTCACAGTACCTCAAGTTACCTGTATTTCCACTTCGTACATTACAGATGGTTTCAAAGCAGCTTCACAGAAATAAATAGAATAAAGCAAATCTCACCTAATATGAAACAAGGTCAAGCTTAAAAAGACATCAGTGTCACAGTTTAGCGCAAGTCAGTTCACTGTTGATTCAGTTCATTCCAATGACTGCAAAGTTTTAGTTAAACCGTAGTGCAGCTCGATTCAGTTCAACACCGAATTCAGGTAAGCTCACATCCCCCACTCTGACCTCTGGCATTTTTAGCGAAGGCTTACTTCGCACACCAAGTCAAGCTATCCTGCACTAACTCCTCGGTTAAAGGCAGACACGGATTACCCGTTGAGCAGTCACTGGTGGGGCAATTTAATTAACAAAGACGCGAGATAGAGACTTAGCAAGAATGAGTTTCAGGGCTGCCTCTTATTGAAGTGCAGCTTTGCAGATCTGTACAGTCCACTTCTCCTGACGATCCCTCTCCAATAATTATGGTCTGTTCTCCTGGTAATTGGCCACACTGTCATTTTGCTGCACGGAAAAAAGAAGGGCCTCTCGGTGCAAGACGACCTCAGCCTTTGCTCCCCTCACGACTTCAGGGTAATTTCTTAAGCAAGGCAGCACGTCGCCTCATGAATAAATAAAAAAAAACCAGAGATGGCTGCAAATAAAATCACGCCGACAACATATTAATAACACATTTACATTCATCCGTGACTCGTCTCCCACTGTGATGCAAGCCTTGCAATTAGAAGTCGAATGCTTTTGAAGTACGCCACTGAAGCCCTCCTCTGGGTCTCCGCGCTGCTATCGAAAGCTCGACATTTAAGATTTTACGAAGCACCTGTGGTGCCGTGCAGTTTAAAGAGATAGAGCCTAAATATAATATTTAGCCGATTGTTTTCCATTTCAATGCAAAACCTTGTGAAATTTCTTCAAAGAAAGCGTAATGAAGGCTATCCGCACTCCTAATGCGAAGCACACTTTGCCGCTAATAATGCGATAAACTAAATGAATAGAACATGAACACTTTTCAGTATTGAAAGAATTAAGCATATTTGTGGGCATCTTGGAAGTGAAGGTCCACCGAGCTTGTTGCTATGCATTCTAGGATTGGCAAGCTCACTGAACAAGGGAATTTAGAAAGTCGCACAGCCAATCTTGCTGCTTCACACCTTTTGTAACAGACTTTATTTTCAAATACCGGTTTAAATACTACCTACGTAGGAAGCGCGCTATATTTTGGAACAGAGTCACTGTGTATCAGAAACACAGATTAAAAAGCATACTTGGAAGTAAATTTAACAGTAAACTTTCATCAAAACAAAAGAACTTACAAAATACATATATTTTGTTACAGCATTCTTTTCCAAATGCACCTATAATGCTTTAAATGCTGCCTATACTGTAAAATAAATGTAATTTACTGGAGTATGTTTAAAAGAAAAATACAATTGAAACTTTCTACTTCAATAAGTGAAGATAGTTTGAAAGTAAACATTACGTATTTTTTTTCAGTGTACATTAATTTCCAAACATACCTATAATGCTTTAAATACTGCAAACATAGTTAACATACTAGGTTTTGGAAGTGTTTAAAGTCAGGGACTCGAGCAGAAAAAAATATTTTAATGAATTTGACTCCTAATTAGTCATTAAAAGTCATTAAACTACTTACATTCTGATTATAGTTCTGCATCAGTACATGATGTGCCATAAAAGCACAATAAAATTATTAAAAGAACTAACTCTGCGACTTTAGACTTTCTTTTGTTCATCAAACTGCAAAAACATGGCAGAAAATAGTCTTTTCAAACTATATCACAACTGAATGATCAAAATAGGGGTAAAACACCTTTGAAAATCCAATACAGACACTTCATTCATACCAATACATTACACTAAGCCCTATTTTTTTACAGATTTTCTTAGAGTGCAAAATATAGTATTACTCAATATGTTAAAAAACATATTTAAAATGACCAAAAAAAAATGAATCCCATAATAACACAATTTAAAACCTGATATACTCCAGCTAGCAGGCTAATGAGAGAGCGATCACGAGTCATGTACTGCTCTGCTCTCGATCGGTGAATCTGGCTGTTAAATAAGAGTAAGGCTGAATTCAGTGGTTTTATTGCTTCATGAATAGTAATTTAGCCCATTCAAATTTAAACACCAACCTCATTAAAATTAAACACTCGGCTCAGGTGCAGATAAATAGATAAAATGACTAAGAAATGTAACCAATAATCATTTATTCATAAACTAATACAACCATACACCACAATCTAGGCTTGTATGGTCAAGCTTTACATATTTTAAAGATATATATATATATATATATATATATATATATATATATATATATATATATATATATATATATATATATATATATATATATATATATATATATATATATATATATATATATATATATATATATATATATATATATATACTAATGCAAAATGAAAATTACTCCAAATGACATATTCATGATGGAAATAAGCAAGAATAAAACATCACAAACATGTCCCCTATTTTATTTTCCCTACAGGGACTTGGCTGTACCTACATTACCAAAACTCACACACAACATCAGACATTCAGGTCAATGTTCAAGCACTCATATTCTACCTGAGCTGACAGGGCCAGAGCTCACAACTGGGACCAATTTCCCCAGCATGCTCTCCAGAGCTTTAGTTCATTATTCTGAGCCCAGAGAAGATGGCGCAGTAGGGGGTGAATTCATCTGGAGACGCACGCGCCTCAAACCAGCGGCACACACTTCTGCAGCCTTGAGATTGGAGGCTCAAGGTCTTCAAAGCACATACCAGCTTAAGGTTCTCCGTTATGTCTTGGGAGAAGGTTTGTTTGGTTGTGATTTTGAAGAAAGCAGAGTATAAGCGACAAATGAAGAGAGAATTAGACAAAGGAAGGAAGGGATCTACTGTTGCTCTATTAAGAACTTCCAATGAACTCTATTGTATTTGTATTTAAAGGTTTGTGTCTTTCTCCGAGTTCTTTTCAGCGCTGCAGTCAATGCAGAACATGCTTTTGTGCTGTGCTTTTCGCACAGACTGGAAATATGGCATTTCAATGGGAAACGGAACAAAGAGAATTAGAACAGGAAACCACAAAAAAGCAAATGCATGAATGGAAACCATACAAGAAAAGAAAAATTAATAATTGGAGCTCCCAGCCGTTGCAACACACATCCATTTGACGTAATCATGCAATACTCATGTACTGATTATTCTAGAGCAGTACTTCAATATAAATATGAATCTGCTTTATTGGAATTTTAGATCATTAACATGATAGTAATATAATGTAATAGTGCAAAAAATCTATCAAAAACGTAGTTGCTTTGTTGCACTTTTAGGGCATAACTGTTAAAAAATTATAATAAAATATCATATATAAAAATGAAGCAGGGTAATAAATCAATCAAGAAATCTAAACATTTAGTTGGTTTGTACTTTTTTTGCTTGCTATTTTTAACAATTAGAAATAATAAATATAAAAAGAAAATATATTTTTTAGTTTCTCTGTTGCAATATTATGTGACACTGGCTGGTGGCAAAAAAAAATGCAATACACTAAACTTCTAGCAAGCACCACTTAATAGCACAACAATTCAACTTTAAGAAAAAGCGTAACGAGGGACACAGAAAACAAGAGTTTTAAACTCCTCGACTGAATGCCTTGATCTGTTTGTGATTCTAAAGCGAATGGCAATTACGTGTGGAAATTACATCCCTGCAGTGTAGGTTGAACAGCCTATTTGAAATTTAAATGTCAGATGAGATTGTTTAGAGCAGGGCTTGATGGGAAATGCAAGTCCTCTTGTTTGAACGAAGTCCCTGGTGCCGTGACCCAGGGCAGCGCGCGGGAACGCTACAGTCAGAGGTTTTGCGCGCGAGCTCAACTCCACGCAAGATAATTAGCGGTGTGCCGCATAAATGATGGGTCTGTGTAAAACGAACAGATGAAATCTCGCTCGTTACCCTGCTTTAAACCACGCATGAATAGGGAAAAGATGTACGCCAACTTGCAAGAGAACCCCGTTTGCGTTTGTTCAAGAAGAAAAAGCTAAAAAAGCGACCCGAGCAAGGCAGAAAATAAGAGTTTAAAAGGAGTTAGGTGATAAATAGCAGCACTGTGTTTATTGGCTGCTTGTCAGAGACGCTTGTTTTCACCTCCGCCAAATGAATGCAATTGTGTGTTATTGTAAGCCAGAGAGAAAGAGCGAGCGAGAGAGAAACGAAAGAATCAGCAGTATTAGTATTCTGTTGTGGTGCTGGCTGCACTTTGTCAGGAACGGCGCTCTAATGGAGGATAAACGTCCTGTTTTCATGACCTGTTCTCCCTGCACTCCTCGCTCCCCTGCAGGGAGAGACTGCCATCTTTGGGCAGGAGCACAGAGCCATATTTCTGCTTTTATCACCCAATTTTTCTCTCTATCGCAGCCACACACACACACACACAAACCCTCCCGTGCTGCGTGTAGCGCTCGAGTACGACACCATAGATACGCCGTAGACATTAATCTCTACTCATACACTCCACCGGCTACTGAAATGAATCCATACCACACCTGAATTACCTCTCTATCTGTACACAGCGCTCTTAAACACACTGCACTCATCTCTACTTCAACAGCCGGGTATATACGAGACATCTCACAGAGGACGGCAAATATACTGCAAATTATATTTTGGTTCAGCGAGACGGTTTCTATTACACGGCGTTACAATGAAACATCTATTATTTTTGCTATCATCTATTACTGTTTCACACTATCACGCTATTTTGTGCAATATCTCACCGTAGTGTACGAGTGTACAAGTTAGCTATGGCATGATTCAATGTCGCAAACTAATTCAGACGCGATCCACTGATGACTCGCAAACACAATTAAAGCATTAGGTATCAAAACATTACTATATAAAAACATATAATTGCTATTCGTTCGTGTTTATTGCGTATATTGTTGTAGTAGTGACTTTCGAATGGAGATGTCTGTATGTTTGCACCTATTTGACTGGAAGTGTATTTTGATATTTTGAAATATTTGTGGATGATTTCTGATCTTCACCTTGGAGTTTCAGAGAAACAGTCGCCCAGGGAAACCTCTGTAATTCTGTCTTCTTCAGTAGTATCTCAAGGTAGAAAGGCATCAAAGCATGTCTGAATCCAATGTTCATGTATCATCTTGTCTGCTGTGATGCCTCCGTCTGGACAGAATCCTGTGTTTGGAGACAAAAAAAAACATTTTTTTCCATCATATGCTACCATTTCTACCAAGAAGCCAACAAGCATTAGTCACAAATTCCCTACTTTAGTATCCTTTACTATATCAAATTAGCTTTATTTTTTCTATTGTCATTTTTGTTTACATTTTAATAATGTTACTGTGCTTTTGTCATATTAGGCTTTTTATATTTCTGCATATTTCTGTATTATTTTTATTCCATGTTAGTAATAAAGTACTTTAACTTAAATGTTTATTTTAATTAGTCTTCAAGGCAGCAGTTATGTATTTTTTATATATTTACACACACTCACATATATAGGCCTATATTAGGGATGTGAATTTAACATGTTATTTAATTGAACGAATTAATTAAATGGATAGCACCTTCGTGGCTATTTTAAAGACTTAAATGGTGAGATTTTTTGGTTTGTTTTTCAAACATCCATGTTATTAGTGACACCGGTGGTTGTTAGGTGTACTGCAATCGTAAAATTATTCAGTAAAGCACAACCCTCGGAAGCAGAGGAAGGCGTTTTATTGTTTGTTTGGGTTTTTTTAAGTTTCATCACTTAAAAGCGATTAATACATGATTGGATTTTCATGTATTAATTGCTTACACATAGCCACTTTAATTACCAAAAACTTTTCTTTAGTGTTAGATAACAATAACAACGCTGTTTAAATGCCGACTTCAGACGAAACATTACGGTGCCTTTCCAAAACCAGTTTCCTTCAGAAACGCTTGCCGTCTTCAACTGACAAAGCATTTTTGGACACTGAGCATCACTGAAAAAGCCAGCCCATCCACCCGACCAATTAAAGGCTCAGCCTTGACAATTAAGCGCTGATAACGGAGACCATTTGGCTAATTGTACAGCAGGACTGGCTCCAAAACCCAGAAGGCTTTTACCTGAGACAAAGCAGACTTTGTTTAGCTTCTTTGATGTACCAGCCAGTCTTCGTCATTTTTTTTTTTTTGAGAGTATTGTGAACCAGCAGACGTTTGTGATGAGTTCAAAGGCATTTTAACATGACGGCTTGACAGGCTTTTGTGGTCTTTTGTCAAACGCAGAACAATGCGTTCTGACAATACTTTTAATGAGGAATCAATTCGTTGAGAGGAGTTAAGTCAACGCAGGACTTCAAATACACAGAAAAGTCATTATTAAAGACTTTATTAAGAGCGCATTTAAATATGCAAATGCTTTCCCGCTGTAAGAAGATTTTTCTTTGCCCCCACGGGTGGAAAGATTGGAGGAGTGCAGTTGGTGAAGGACTGTTAATTGACAAGTAAATCCTTTCATCTTGTTTGGGATAATCTTTCCTGCCTTGGTGGAGCGTGATTTGGCGCGTTTCCACGTGCTAGAATGGAGTGCGAACATTTTCGTATTTGCTGGTGTGATTTGAAACCCCCCTCAGTGCGCCGGGAGCCGTATAAGACTGTCACTTCCCATCACTTCCTCCATCCGGTCTCAAACATCACTCCTGTCTTTTACAGACTGCCCAGAGCGCGTGGAAACACACACAAACAAGCTTTCAAAACATTTCCGTCTCAGACTACTTTTTTTTTATCTCTGTACATGATATTGGATATCCACACTCTGACTTATGAAGTCAAAGTTTCAATATTGCCATTCATATTTGCAGCCTGGATTCTGAATCTTTGCAAACAAGCAAACCAGATCGCGTGCATTCATATTTGATATTAAAAGACGTCGCCAGATGCAAACAAATTCATGACAAGGAAATCCAGACTGATACGGTTTACTTAATAAATGTTCTACCGTGCATAATTCATCACAGAAAGTAAGAAGTTTGAAAGACTGACGACATGAAAACTTAAGTTCATTTGCTGCCTTGATCAAAACGGCTACATGAGTCATTTAAATGATTTAAATGTGCATTTTATTACACTGACAAACAATTTTTAAGCTCAGTTTTTTAAAAAAGAAGTACATTTATTCAAGCATAAAAAGGAATTTGATGAGTTACTGGCTTGAGTTAATGACAGAATTTATTTTACAGTTTATATGATGAGTTACATGCTAAAGATGAATACTCAGTGCTTTTTCAAATATGTTTTATAATCCAATCAAACCCAGATGAATCAAATTTAACTTTAGTAAAACCAAATTGGCTGTACAAGTCATTTAAACTTTCTATTATATTAAATTATTTAAAATGTAAAATTATACTAAGTTGAATCTTACATAATTTTAAATTAAATAAAAAAGCGATACAATAAACCAAAGTGAAAATTGGTTTAAAATCAAATGACTTTTTATTTTTGTTGAGTTACATGCCACAATTTAATATTTAGTGTTTGTTTAAATTATACATGGTTTAAATTGAAAAATAAAATATATTTATTTTAGAGCTGCCGAACGATTAATCGCAATTAATCACATTCAAAATGAAAAAAATTGTTTAAATAATATATGAGTGTGTACTGTTTATATTTATTATGTATATAGAAATACAAACAAATGCATGTATGAAAAAAAATAATATTTTGTGTTTGCACAAATTACATATAAAACATTTTCCAGTCCAATCAATCCCAGACGGATCCCAGATTGATGAGATTACATCCTGCCCTACATTATCTCCCACTGAATACTAAATAAATACATCTTTTTAAGGAAAGGTGTTTGCGAACGCTTTCATGCTGTCTTCATGAAACTCGTCTGCCGTCCTGCTTTGAGGATATTCTGGAACTGTCAGAATATCACAGAGGACAACAGAAGACAAATTGCCTCCGTATCTGTCCCTTTCTCTCTCACACATATACAATCTGGCACAAACAAACTTTAGTTTTTTGTTCGTTTAGGAGTGTTCAAAGCTATTTCACGAGCTTCGAGAGACAGCTCTCCCGAGAGGAACGTGGAAGCAGCGTGACCCTTCTCTCCTGTGACAAGGATACTCGAGTAAAAAGCTTAGATTGGCAAACAGCCTACTTTATGCAACGCAAAAAATACCCAACGTTAAAAATGTTTGTCTTAGTGTAGAGAACATAGTGTCAAGTCAAGCCCTCCTCCACTGGGGAAGCATGCAAGGAGGCTGAATAAATCTGAATTGCTAAAAACCCGGCTGTAGTGATAAGTATTCCATTCCTTCTAGCTTCATTTGACCTCAAACGCCTCATCATCACGACAAGCACCTACAAATCAGGCAACCAGCTTGATTTAATTTACACACACGCAGTTGTACTGCAGACACCATTTCAGTACAACCGCTTCACGTCTCTGACCATTTCCTTCTTACATTTCAACTGCATTTTCCTATCTCTGTGCAACCAACCCCTATACCGCTTTTTCCGACGTAACCTTCGCTCCCTTTCTCCCTCCCATCTCTCCTCTGCTGTGTCCTCCTCCCTTCCCTCACCTACCCATTTCTCTTCTTTGGATGTGAATACAGCTACAGATACCTTGTTCAGTGCTCTAACCTCCTGTCTAGACGACATCTGCCCTCTCTCCAGGCCAGCACGGACTGCCACCTCTAGCCCCTGGTTGTCTGATGTTCTCCGTGAGCATCGGGTCAAACTCAGGGCAGCGGAGAGAAAGTGGCAAATCTAAAGATCTGACAGACCTGAGCAGGTATCAGACTTTGCTTTCTTCCTTCTCTGCCAAATCCTGCACTGCCAAATCATCATATTTCCAAAACAAGATCAACAACACTTCAGACACACGTAAGCTCTTCAGATCATTTAACTCCCTGCTCTATCCTCCACCACCACCCCACCACCTCAATATCACCTGACGATTTTGCCACATTTTTACAAACAAAAACAAAAGCGATCAGCAGCCAGTTCTCAGCCCCCTAACGCACAACCTCAACCAACCGCATCGACTACCGATTCCTCCACTTTCTCCTTCTGCTCCTCACTGAGACAGAAGTATCCAAACTTCTCCTCTCCAGCCATCCAACAACATGTCCGCTAGACCCCATACCCTCTCATCTCCTGCAAGCAATCTCCCCCACTGTCTTGCCGGCACTCACGCACATCATCAACACATCTCTCCTCACAGGTACCTTCCCCACAGCATTTAAGCAGGCTCGGGTAACCCCACTGCTCAAAAAGCCCACTTTAAACACTTCTCTTATTGATAACTACAGGCCAGTCTCTCTTCTTCCATTCATAGCGAAAACACTTGAAAGAGTGGTTTTCAACCAGGTATCACTGTTTCTTTCGAAAAACAACAAACTGGACCATAACCAATCAGGTTTCAGGTGCGGCCATTCAACTGAGACTGCGCTGCTCTCAGTCACGGAAGCCCTGCGGACTGCAAGAGCTCAATCCAAATCATCAGTTCTCATTCTGCTGGATCTATCCGCTGCTTTTGACACTGTGAATCATCAGATCCTGCTGTCTACCCTCTCATCACTGGGCATCTCTGGGATCCCACTCCGTTGGTTCGAATCCTATCTCACTGGTAGGTTTTTAGGGTGGCCTGGGGAGGAGATGTATCCACAGCACATCAACTGGTCACTGGGGTTCCTCAGGGATCGGTTCTTGGTCCCTCCTCTTCTCCATTTACACTACATCACTAGGGCCCCATCATACAGGCTCACGGCTTCTCCTACCACTGCTACGCCTGATGACACACAGCTCTACCTCTCTTTTTTCATCCAGACGATCCAACGGTAGCTACTCGGATCTCGGGTTGCCTGGCGGACATCTCGACATGGATGCAAGAGTACCATCTACAGCTCAACCTGACAAAGACTGAGCTGCTTGTATTCCCTGCCACTCCAACTACACAGCATGACTTCACCATCCAGCTAGGGACCCCATCATCCTCAGTCAGAAATCTTGGTGTAATCCTCGATGACCAACTTACCTTCAAAGATCACATTGCAAAGACTGCTCGATCCTGCAGGTTTGCACTACACAACATCAGAAAGATCAGGCCCTTTCTAACAGAGAAAGCTGCACAGCTACTTGTCCAGGCCCTTGTCATTTCTAGACTGGACTACTGCAATGCTCTTCTGGCTGGACTTCCATCGAACACAATAAAACCTCTACAAATGATTCAGAATGCAGCGGCACGGCTGGTATTCAATGAGCCCAAGAGAACCCATGTTACACCTCTCTTTATCTCCTTACATTGGCTACCGATTGCAGCTCGCATCAAGTTCAAGGCACTGATGCTTGCATATAGAACAACCACAGACTCACAACTGGTCTACTTCCACTCACTATTACAAATCTACACACCCTCTAGAAGTCTGAGATCTGCTAGGTCGACGCCTCATGGTACCATCTCAAAGAGGCTCAAATCCTCTCCAGAACTTTCTCGTTCTCTGTTCCTGGCTGGTCGATCTTCCCGCATATAGAATGCTGTCAATCTTTAAGAAACTGCTGAAAAACATCTTTCAGCAATACCTGACCTCATCATCATCATAAAAAAAAAAAAAAAAAAAAAAAAAAAAAAAATACGGACTCTCACTGTCTCTGTCTCTCTTCTTATCCCCTTGTTTATTCCCTTCCTTCTGGCATGTACTAATTTGAACACTCCTGTGACTGGGTGTTGAGCATACACTGTCTGTTTGTCTCTCTAAAAATGAATGCTGATTGTTCGCTTTTGGATAAAAGCGCCTGCAAAATGACTAAATGTAAAGTAAATGGTAGTGTAAGAGCTTTTTGTTTTGCCATTGTCTTCCTGAAAAATCTCAGGCCCCTGACTCGAGTTGGTTCGGTCTTGCACACCATGTGGTCTGCTTTCATAAGAATGCTCCACCAAAACAAAGACGGCGACGGATAGATGGGCAGATAGATGGGCAGGCCTATTTTTGGCTTCTGCTTTGGCACCCTCTGGCCACTTCTGCCTGAGAACATTGACTGATGTCCAGACAGATAGATGGGCAGGCCTATTTTTGGCTTCCTCTTTGGCACCCTCTGGGCCACTTCTGCCTGAGAACATTGACTGATGTCCCAAGAAGCCGGGCAGCGGGCATTACGGAGCCCGGGAGCGCTGAGACGCCAACACACCGGAGCGCAAGAGGTGTGAATATGCTGCCGAATGATGAAGGAAAAGATCAAAACACAAATATGAAAGCGAGACATATTGGGTAAATGATGCTGAAATGGAATAACGCAGGTTAATAGATACGACCCAAAACAATTACCCACGATAAAATCTCTGCAAGGCATTGGGTGGGCTTTGATTTAATCTCCATTGGTAGCACAATTTATCGTAATGCTTTTCCCTCAGCTAGTCAGATCAAAGTGTGGCAGACCTATTTATGATTACATGACAATATCTGGTGATAATTCTTATTTGGGCCATATATTTCAATGCATAGTTTAGAACCTGTGTGACTGACAGCTACACATTCACCTCAAGACATTAGATTCATTGATATAATTCCAATACCAATTTTTTTTTACATAGATGGCGACATAGAGGTAAAAATTACAGACTGCAGCTTTAATATTCAGATGATGCAGGGCTCATAAAGCCAAAAGAAAAAAAAAAACACTGTCAGAATTGTAAGTATTTTATAAATAAATTGTTGACCTTTTTGAGGTGTGAAAGAGATTTTCCGTTGGCATTGAAAGCAGTTGTGCTGCTACTCTAAAATTTGGATGACATATTTATCTCCTTGACTTTCGCACGCCTTGAAGTCAGATTACCGCAGGAACTGGTAAAACATCAGCGAGAGTGTTTGCAGGTACATTTCAACTCAGAAACAAACAACAGCTGCTAGTGAAGGTGCAGGCAGAGAAGTGTGATGGTTTGCACATGGCTGGAAAACATAGGACGAAAGATATATATAAGGTGCGATCGCAGCTTAACCTGTTTTCTGAGCTCCGACTCAAGCTGAGTCTGATTTTCAGTCCCCTCCGATTTATGCACAACGACTGGCTCCTGTTGCTGTAAGTGCAAATTAATTGGTTGCGATAGATGTTAGCATTGCAGTGTATTAGAGTCACTTTTGTTGAATAAAGAAATATGAACTTTGCTGTAACTCGGCTTGGCGCCCATTACAAGAAGATGCTTTTAGAAAGCCATATTTAAGTCTTAAGTGAGACAGAATCTAATGCCACCCACACGTCCTCTTCTCATTTCAGTTACATCTCCAAGGTCACTGAAACAAAAGATTGCATTCATCCTTACAGAATCTTGTGTCTTGTTGAATGAAATCTACCTTGAGACTGTAACCATTGAAAGGAGTGAAATCGGAGAAGAGCGGCAGGCTTTGGACCCAGGCTGTCTCTTTGTCCTTGTCATAAGCAATTAAAACAAACATGAACATTACTCACAAACAAGATCCTCAAAACAAGCCACCCAACAAGCCGTGGTTTCATTATGAAAGAGCGTGCTTCAATCATTGGGGCTGCCGGGAATTATGCAATTATACAATTAGAAATGTATTATATAGTAATATAATACACATGAATATCACATTTGATAATGATAATTGCTATATATATATATATATATATATATATATATATATATATATATATATATATATATATATATATATAATGTAAAAAAGTTACAAATATGTAATATTTTAAAGATGAATATATATAAAACTAAATTAGACATAATACAAAAACACATTTATTGATTAAAAAAAAAACTTTCATTTAATTTGATTGCTAAATTATTTTACATAGGGAACCAAATTAACCAAGAAATAGTACATATTAACCATGAAATCAAATCAAATCAAATATTTAATCTGTCCTATGAATAATAATCTGTAGTATCAATAATATCAGTATTATTAATTTATATATACATATATTTTTTTTTTAATAAAAATTACTAAAATTTTAAATAGATATCGTAAATAACCATAATAAAACTCATTTTTGTTAGTAGAAGTAGTATTTATTAATCTACTTATTTATTTATCTGTATTGATAAAAGTCTTATTTTGCGCCGAAAACCAAATTAACCAAGACTAAACAGGAAATAGGTGTATGACATCTCTGTTGGAGAGCAAACTTAACTTGAGACCATTCTTGGTGTAAACTGACTGCAGCACTTCAAGTCTGAATAAACCAAATGTTCTATTGTGCTTCTACCATTACTATAACACTCATAGCTGAAGTCAGTAAAACCCATGTTTTAAAACCCATTTAAAGCAGCAAAATGCAGCGCAATTGCTCCTTTGTGATGCAAACAGGATATCAAATGATTCACTCTTTTCATTCAAGAGCATCATCTGCTCCGTCGCTCTACAGCTGAGCAAAGACTGCAGCCACATTCGCTCTTTTCCTGAGGAGCGTCACGGGAAGTTTTCAGAGAGTTCCTGACGCATGCAGATAAACAGTAATAATGCTCCCCAGCGGGAATCAGATGTTTGTATGACAAAAAAGCTCATCTGAAAGTGCTGTGATCTAATCAACAGATCTCTGGCACGCTGCGCTGCATCCACCATACATCACAAAACAACACATTTACATATAATCATCATTAAAATACGACATAAACAGTCACTCCGTATGCCATTCCTATTCTTAAACTGTAGATCACTAAAACTAGAATTAAAAGTTAGGTGATAAATGCAAAAGAATAAAATGCTTATTTTTGAATAAAGCTAACATTATTAAATAATTAAGACTTTCTCAAATTTGTTGTAAAACAGCCTTTTTTTCTTTTTTTAAACAAGACCAAAACCTCAAAACAAAACCTTTTTTAGCCTATAACACACACACACTATGCATTATTTAGCTAAATTTGGAAAATAAGTTTAATTAATTAATTTATTATGGGAAAAAAAAAAAAAAAAAAAAAATATATATATATATATATATATATATATATATATTTTTTTTTTTTTTTTATATATACATACATACATACATACATACATACACACACATTCAAGTTTACAAGTCCATAAGTTTAAAGTTCAATAAAAAGCAAATAACCATACATACTATGTTGCTACTACATTTTTGCAAATAAACTGTACTACATGGTTAAAAAAATATTATATCTATATTTATTAAACATTCATGTTTTTAAAGGTGCATTTAGTAATTTTCATCTCATTCAAGAGAACATTTACACCTCCAGAAATAACAGTAAAATGATTTCAAATAATATATCGTTCACATTAAATTTTTATGCATTTCTTGCTAACCGCAAACAGCTATAATGAGCTACAGTACATACCTGACGAAAAAAAAATAGCTTGAGAGGATTAATATAAATAAAAGTAACTCTTTATTGAACATTCACGTCTCTAAAGGAGCATTTTGTAATTTCCCCTAATTAATAAGAAGTTTTACACCTTAAAGAAATGAAATGGTTGAAAATGATGCAAACTCACATGAGATGAAGTACGTTGGATAGCATGTAAATACTGTTCCTTGCACACATTGTTTATTCTGTCGGCTGTGATGTTTTCCGCTCAGTCCTGTCATCCTCCATCAGCATCAGACAAGGCCGGGCATCAGTGTTTAACATCTGCATCCTCACACACACACACACACACACACATTACAGTGATGTTAAACATGCATGCAAGCAGCCTTGAGTCTTTTGGCGTAGTTTAAAGTTTTACGAGGAAAGGAGGTTATTCTGCGGGAGATATTATTCACAGCTCTTACCGTCTCAAAGCACGTCTCCACAGCCTCAGACAGACCGCAAACCTTCAAGGTGAAAAGTGCAGAACGCCGGTCATATACGTGCACTTACATTGCTTTATGAAGACGGTATGCTTAAAAATTCATTACATGCCAAGTAAACAGATAAACAAAACCACGCAGGGCCGGCCCTGTGCATCTGGGGGGCTCTAAGCAGAATCGTTTTTTGGGGCCCTGCCATTTTACACACGTGCTAGTGAAAGCTGCTGTGAAAAAAAACAGCATATGCTGGTTAGTTAATTCATTTTGAAGAGGAAAAGTCTGTGGAATAATTCTTAATAGATATTAAATATAATACATGACAAAATAGGTAAATGTTTAAAAAAATGTCCTTAAATGCAGTCCTTCCTCTAAAAAAATAGTTCCTGACAGCAACAGTAAACATGCCTCTCATCTAAGCGTAAATAAAAGCTTATTTTTTAAACCATATATAATCCTTTCTCTCACACACATATATACGTTTAGTCTGTTCAAAGCGCAGCTCAAGATTTCAAGCGTCACTACGGTGTAAACTAATGGACATATGAACATATATAATCATACCTGAAACAGAAAACGAATAGATACCGTAATATTTCCTTCTCAAGTGGAAAAACCGCTTTCATAAAGACGCGCGCACAAATCAACTTACCTCCCGCGGGAAGCGTTGACTAGACGGGGGAGGGCGTGGTCTCAAAAATAAAAGATGAAAGCTGCAACATAACGCAGGGGTCACTCGTACTTCATTAAAATAAATAACAAAACATTGAATTTTGCCAAATATGTAATACACGGAACAGTTTTATGCTGTATTGTTGACCGTTTATGTTGCTAAGGGTGGTTGCTAAGGGTGTGGCTCAGTGATAAGCAGAACCGTTGGGTGAAGCGGTAAAACACAGCTGCTGACCAATCAGAACGCGTGTGTGAGTTTATAATTACCCCCCTTTATTTTATTTTGGTTTTAGTTATTTTAGCACATCAAATTAAGCTAAACACAAAATATAAACGTTGCCTTGGCGGCTATCTGAAATAAAGTACAAATAAAAATAGTTTTAGCCTATTTTAGCTAATAAATAAATAACTTTCTTTTTTTAGTTAAGCTGCACCATTTCCTTGCAGGAAACATCGTATCACTGAAACATTGTAATAAAAAAAATATATTTTGAAAATAAAATAAAATAGAACCAACTGACTCTTCGGTTTGGTTTTCAATAGCTACAGATTTCAGCAAGTAGTGTGTGATTTATTTGGATTTAATATTATGTGCAAACTGTTATATTGAGGGGAGGTTCATACCTGAGCCCGGGAAAAAATGAAAGGCGCTTCCCGTTTATGTGCATTATTTCGGACCCGTTTCCTTTTATGGTCTCTTACAGTAGTTTCGGGAACCTGTTAGCTAGCAATTATGTTAGCAAATAATGGTGCAAGACGAGCCAAACGAAGGCAAAAATCAACACAGAGCAGCATGCATGCGCCGCGACTCTCTCTCGTCTGCTTGCTGCAGGACACATGCATTATGGGATCTGATACAGTCCGGACAATTGCACAAGTCATCTTTGATTTGCTTGCTAAGAAACATGCCCATATCATCAGTATCAATTGTGCGCCGGGAGATTTTTTTTTTTATGTGATGTTGTTTATTGTGGCGTGACAGCTCCACTTGAGTGCATTATATTGGTTTCTGCGGGCCGGCGCGCGCGTGTGTGACAGACTACATTACATCTCACTGTCTGCGTCTCCATTACTCTAACACACTGTTACCTGCAGCGCCATGCGAGGAGAGCCCATTAAAAGCGAGTGAGAGGGGGACAGATAATGCAACAAATCACCTGAATGAGATCATGACAATGACTTCACTTCCTGTTTGCTAATGCGACTCAGAATGCACGAAAAACAGGCACTTCGTAAAACCAGCGCTGGAAAGGTTACTGCGGAAATGTAAGGAGTAGGCCGAGCGTATCCATTTCAAGTAGTGTATTCATGTCGATGTAATTAATTAAGTACATTTAATCATCCTGACACAGTATAGCGCTCGACACCGATTACTATTATAATCATTTAGTCTTAGGAAATACTGGCAGCTAACAATGTCTCGGAAATCAACCAAATAAACAAAATAGTTAATTTAACGTCTAAAGCGCATGCACAACCCCAAACGGGACATGAAACCGATACTGAATAAGCATTTGTCCTATTCTGTGCGCTAAACTCCCGAAACACTGGCGTCTCAAAAACAATTCATTTGTAAAACTGTAATTTTTTTCCTCAGTAACTGTAACGGATTACGGTTACATTCATTCGCTGGCTGTATCCTGCTGTGTCACGCTAACCGAGACTTATGGCACTTGTACATTTCCTCACTTGCTGGTAGCTTTGGATAAAAGCGTCTGCTAAATGAATAAATATAATATAATATACAAAACTGAGGCGCCATCTTCTCATTAGGGAGACACTGCAGACACAACGCAGATGTTTGAGGAAATCTCCGAGAACAATCAATGGACTGCGGATCTAATTAACATTTGTAAGCGCTGATTTTATTGGAAAGCCCTCTGCCTGGGATCCTGACCTCGGGAAATCGGTGAACGACACGTCACCTCATCCGTTAAGACAGAAAGCAGCGTGGAGTTAATCACCTCAATGTGGCGGCAAGCTGAGAGACTGAATTCAGATCAATTCATCTCATAGAGAAGACGACGGGCGCTGCTCGGTTTTCCATCGCCGTTAGACGCGGTTTGCATGACACCTGAGAAACTTTAGAGAACAAAGACAATCTGAGCCATGCAGAAGCACCCTTATTGGCTGATCGGAAATATGGAGACATTATTGATCGCATGATATCATTCATTATTCATAGTAAATTAATCATAATCCATCCAATACTAGGCCTACTACTTTTTATTTCTTCACAAACCTCAATTTGGGAAAACTCGATAGAACTTGTTGATAACAAGCAATGGAGTTTATTTTCTTTATATTTATCTTTCAGTATATTTGTAGCAGTATGGAATAAAATATTTAAATGTATGTAATAAATGGCCTGGGTAAAAAAAGATTATCTATTTGTAATCACCAGCAATCCCAATGAGCACCACCTACTTTAAACCCTACCAAAAAAAAAAACAGATTTCATGAAGGAACCCTTTTTTTCTTCCAAACAAGAAGTTGACCTCATGAAAGTTATGTTTCACGTGGCTGCACAACTCTACTGGAAGTGCATACACGCCATATGGTAATTACCAAGATTACCAACTTGTAAAAAGCTTCCCCGCCCTTCTAGAATTATTTTCGGAGAGCTAACACTCGTACCACCTGACCACCTCGGCACTGATAATGCTAACAGATCCAAGTATTATGCCCCATATTGCCATCTTGAAATGTTAGCAATTACGACGTAGCATGAATGCAGCTTTTGTACTACTGAGCAAGTTTACTGCGTCAGAAAACACATACACACGGATATTATGTGCTGCACACATTAAACTGTTTTTGGTTATCAATCATGCACTGTGTTTCGATGACGTAACTTTAGAATTGTGCAAGGAACCGCACAAAATAAGACTATTAATCGATCTGGGGTATATCATAAATATATTAAAACTTAATTTTTGATTAGTAATATGCACTGCTAAGATCTTCAAAGGGGATTTTCTCACTATTGTTTGTGCCCTCAGGTTTTCAAATAGCTGTATCTCAGCCAAATATTGACCTATCCTAACAATGTAAAGCATATTTATTCAGCTTTCAGATTATGTATAAATCTCAATTTCTAAATATTTACACTTGTGGTTCAGGGTCACATATAGCCTGGGTCGCCTCATTGTGACCACATTTGAACTCTCAAACCATTTAAACTTCTTCTTAATCAATATCCCTCGCAAATAAGAACATTATTCATGAGAATGCATGTTTTTGGTGAAACACGTCTCGCCTATATAACAACGCAATTAAATGATCTCCCAGGAGGCAACAACTGCAACAAACAAGGTCTAAAAATGTGGTTTCAAAATACTACACTGCCAAGTCTGAAAGTCTGTCTGGCGTTCGGGTAAAGTTAGCGAACGCACAGAAATCACAGAGAAGAGCCAAGAGTTAATTTATCTCATCTACAACTATTCAAGCGTAATTGCAGGTTATCTTCAGAAACCAGTCTATGAGGACATGAAGTAGCGCACGGCCCTGTGTGCATGGGCCTGCTTTGTGAAGAGTACTCAAAATAACGCAAACATATCTGATTTAGAAATTTGGTCACAGTTTGCTCCAATTTAGTTCACTTATTTTCAATAGAATGCGCCAAACACCGCATATGTTGCGTATCCTGCCCGATACTGAAGGGATCATTTCGCAACCACAGTTTCGAAAATAATGTTTTGAATAAGAAATTGGCACATTTGGTGGAATTAGAAAAACCAGTAGGATTATAATAAGCCAAAGCGTTCAATCAATACATTGAATTTTCCCTGTCAGATGAATGCATCGGCGTATTTTCTGCTCCGATCAAAGCCTGTTTTCCTGCAACCGCTGAACTAGAATTGCTTAAGGCACAGCAGTGCAATTCAAAACAAATGCCCTGAGCAATATTTAAACTGAATCGTCCTACTGTGTTGCAGATATCCACTGGTCTGGGCCATTAGGACCATCTGTAGGGCCACATCTACCTTTAAGTGCTTTTAAATTCAGACAAGCTGTTTGTGCTGCGAATGTTTTTCCTGAGAAACATCAAGGTAATGTTGTTTACCAAGAAAAGCGCTGACGTGCTCGAGTCAAAAAAAAAAAAAAATCACTGAATGTTCCCCCACTGCAGTGTCTGAGAAGCTGTCCTCTTCTTCAACCCGGGCCTGACGAAAGCCAGCAGAGCGGCGAGAAAGATCTCCAGTGCGCTGAAGCTATAGCAAGCCCCTTCTCGGTGATGAAACGGGCCTCGGGCAAGGCCAGAAGAGCTCTCTGGTCAGCTTTAAACTACAGCATCAAAACACTCAGAAATAGCAGATATTAAAAGGCATTTTCACATGTCAAAAAGGGCTCGCAGTTTGGAGAAATGCAAGACACTGGGAAAAAAAATAAATGTTGAGAGTAAACAGGAATATTATGCGTGAGTGAATGAGTCATCTGATGACCGCACTCTTACTCAAGACTAAATAACTCATGACTACATTCGATTAAAATGATATGTTATTGCAGCAAATACCTACTTAGTGTACTTTTGCTGTGATTACGTTATATTAAAACTAAAATGAAAACGCTGCAGTTTGATTTAAGGCCAATAGGCTATGACGGAATGAAAATGTACCGATGAACGGGTTAGTTCACCCCAAAATGAGAAAAAAAGTGTTTATTACGTTTAAAACATGAATATCAGTCTTACAAAAATGCATGGATTCATCTAAAAGAAGAAAGTCACTTACACCTAGTTGCCTCGAAGTAAAAAACAGGTTACTTATCATTTTTAGAGTGAACTAACCCTTCATTTTAAGGTTTTGGCTTCTGTAACATTTTAATTGCTGCGCTGCAATACAACCTAAATGCAACCAAAATGAAACATATGAAACGTATAAAAAAAATACTTTCTGGCGCCGCATGCCTACTGATGCAAACCCCAGAAATGATTTCTGAATGAGTGAATCTTTTCGGTGAAACGGAGGAATCAAAGTGACTCAGGCGAACCAACACCGCTACTACTACTAGCAAGGAGCTGCCGCATAAGTTCCTAGTAAAAAGGATCCATTTTAACGCAGCGTGGAGTAAATATTTCAAAGAGCACAGTTGGTGGTGGTCAGCGGGAAAGAGTCTCGGCAGCTGGTGCCTGGCAGGGCTCTGTGATGGAGGACGCGAGGAAGCTTCTTCCCTATATGAAAACAGATGGAGAGGTTGGGTGACCCAGAGTACAAAACTTGTAGTTAGATATTCATTACTACTATGCTGCCATTAACGAGACCTTTGGCTAGCTAACTGTTCAGTATTTAATTAGCTTTGCCATTCAACAGAAACGCTGAACTGCGAAGCCAAAACACTCACTTTAAGCAAATGTATTCATTTGCTCTCCATTTAAATTTCAGTGCTTTCTAGGACGAACTATATTAAAAAGCTGTTATTTTTTTTATGGAGTGCATTAGTGCCCACCAATTAATTCAATCGATGGCTGTTTTTGAGGAAGCAATTTTTCCAATTAACGTTTCCCATAAGTCTCTTAACTAGAAACCGAATCAATCAGCCTTTCAATCACAACCTTACAAACGTTTATGAGAAATGATCAAAAAATAAAATAATAATAATAGTAATTGAGGGGTGAGGGACTTTTTGGGTGAGAAAGAACTACAACATCGTGGCATGAACCATTGTGAATAAGCAAATTAAAAATATATATTGATTTAAAGCTGTTGATTGTCCATCCATCCATCCATCCATCCATCCATTTTCAAAGTTATCATTAAAAATCAGTTGGATGGCATTTTTACTTCCGGCACCGACTGTTGCTCAAGGCTCCTGAGATCTGACTGACTTGCATTAATAATAAAAATATGTCCTAGGGGGCTGAATTTATACCCAACAACAGCAAAAAAAAGGAAGAAATGCCATTGATTCATTCACGGTTCTAAAAAAAAAAAAAAAAAGAAGCTAACTCCTATTGCAATCGCAGCAAAGAGCCGAAGCAAAAATGGCAGGGTCCTCATTAATTCGCAGTGCCAGCTATTTGGGTAATTTACTGAGAAACATCATTAAGTTTAAAATAAAAAGGCATGTTTAAGGAGTTGTGCACACTAATGAAAGCTCTTCACAGCGAGATCGTCTCATTTGCTCTCTCGTGCCCTAGGAGGCCCGCCAATGGCAAATTGATATCAACACAAATGACATTAAGTTACAAGGCGGCATTGTCCTCGGCAGTCAGACAAACGACAGCGAGGACGGATGGAGTCGCCTGGTGTGAATACGGTATCGATCTTACGCTCACATCGGGGGAGCGAAAGAGGGATAGAGGAAGAGCAGAACGGATTGATTTAGGCTGATGCGCGCTTAATTAAGAAGAGGAATCTACCACAGACGGGCCCGCGCTTCCTCGCCGCCCGCCTGTGTAATTATAAGTCAGCTTCAGCGCTTCCACACCTCCTGTATTCAAGCGCGGGGAAAACAGACGCGGTATTGACTCAATACAGACGAGACTATCCTCTAATTAGCCAGAGAATTCAAGAAAAGAACAACGAGGCCCAGGTACGGCCAGTCACAGCTGCCGGCGGGAATTTACAAGGATAAAAAGAGAGGAAAGGGACGCTGACCACACAACACGGGCCAACATGAGCAGAAAATCAATAGGAGAGGTGTCGGTGGCCCCCCGAGGTGTTCACAAACACAGCTAGTCCACACCGCCGTGATACCCGCAGAACAGTCAAACACACTCTGACCTTCAGGAGGGGCTCTGAAAACACGTCACAAAGAGGCTTCGCATGCCAAAGCAGCCCAGTCTCATGAAAATGCATAGAAACGGCAGTTTAATTATTTGACAAAATTGATTGAACTACACAGAAATCTATGCAAATTCATTTTTAATAGCATTACAGTCAGAAAATCTAAATCAGAAAGGCTTCAGAAAATCTAAATCAGAATCACAAATGAAAAAAAGTCTTTTGATGGCAAATAAAATTGTTTAAAAAAATTGGTTAATTTTCTCAAAATGTATATATTTCAGTTTAGTCTAAGTTTACATCGTGCAAATTATAATTTATTTTTTACAAATATTAAATAGGAAGTAGTTCTGACTTCAAAATTCTCAAAAATTTCATCAGAATTCTTACAGAACTTTTAAATATATATAAAAATTTCTACATTTTTCTCAAAATCGTAAGTTCATATTCCACTGTTATAACAATTCTCATCAGCACACGCACAGAGTTTAATACTTCTTCGAAACAGACCTGATGTTTGTGACGGATCTCATGTTTTACTCGCTCATACATGTTAACGATCTCAATAGCACAAGACTGTAATTTTATGCATTGTCACTTTAAACTCATAACTGTAGCTAACTAGTCTGCTGCTGTTTGCCTGCAACGACATCCCGCCTGAAAAAGTCTACAGCAACTCGGCTTGGTGTCCGCGTGCATTACTATGCCAACAAGACAGCCCTAAAACAAAAATATTTAACACACACTGCATACTATCTTCAAACTAAATGCAAATGTGACAGTTTCTAGAAAGACCTGTTTACAATTCACCTTTTGAATAAATGGCTGTCGGCAGACAGTGAACCGCGTTATCTGCGGTTCGACGAGAAGCGACGGAATGCATACCATGAAATCTCTGCTGCATTTATACATATATGCTACAGCCGACACTTTCACGGCACAGTCCCGAGGAGAATGTGATTGCAGATAACAGACTCTCCGCAGTACCAGTCGGGAAGGGAAAAACCGAGCTAAAGATCCTGCTGTTGAAATAACAATCACATGCCAGCAGGACCGCGGAGGACGTGCTGTTAGAGTCGGGGTCGCTGACAAGCGCGTATATGCCGTCGCGGTTGCATATGAGCCGCCCAAGGCAAATATCTTCAACCTTTAGCATCCTCAACCCACAACCACCCACCACCAGCAGTGAAGTACAGATCAACACTTAGGAAGGCAAGAACGCCGACTGCTAGATAAGAGTCCGCGAAGTAGTGGTGATCCTGGAGGGAAGAGTTAGCATCTGCGGCTTTAAGGGCAAACTGAGAATGGTCGCGTAAACGAACGCGCATGCAAAACTGAAGAAAGAAAGGATGAATGGAGAAGGCCTCTTTAATTTACCCCTAGGTGAGCATCGGCATACAGAACGCCCCGTGACTCAAGTGCTTCATTTTACCCTCGTTCTATTGTAATTTCCCAATCGATTGCGGTTTAGTGTCCTCACGGCGAGTGGCCACATTACCGCCCTGTTTCCACTCAGCCTGATGATGGGCAGTTCACTCATGTGCTTCAATGTCATGGCCTGGTCAGCACATTTCTCGGTGTCCTTTCTCTCGCAGGAGCCCGTCAAGCTAGCAGGAAGCAACTGTTAAGACCACATAAAGGCTGCTGGAGATGGGCCAAAGTATATTGAGCTGCCTACATAGATAGCATCCTAACCGAAATGGAGTCGAATAAGTGACTGGTTCGAAACTATCAAAAGGCAGTCGATTCACGTTCCTCTAATCAATTCAGGGTTACTATAGTTTAAGAAAAGAAAAAAATAAAACCAATACTTGAAATTAAATGTAAACTGAACCGAGATATATTTAGTTGGCATCTCTCGACCCATCCACCATCGTAGATCGGTGCAGTGCATTATGGGATCGTTTAATCCTGGAGGGATACAAGCTGCCTTAGATTTTGGCCAAAATGTTGCTGCTTACCTTTAGAACATAACTTTTGTCAGAATCATACCTTTGAGGCTTTCTAACATTAGACAGTCCACACACCAGGTTTCAGAAAGGAGTACCGAACAACATCGGCCGTTCAAGAGATTAAACGGAACTTTCATTTATCTTGGATGTGCTGTAGGACGCTTTAATCTTCATTTTGTGTTATTTAGCATACAGTTCACCGTGCGTTTTTAATCATTTTAGATCACCGATGTGTCCAACATCGCCCATCGACTCTGGCGTGGAGAGCCGTCGAAGATTCAGAGTTCAAACGTTCTCACATCGGGAAAGGTGTGTGAAATTCGGCTGCCTACATCAATCCTGCGTTTGATGTTCTATGGAAATCCCCATACGATATTGGCAAGAGTCCTCTACGAGGTCATAACACAGAAAACAACAAACCAATGGAGAGAGACAGAAAGTGAGTAAAGCCGATGGGCAAATCCCAATCAGCCGAAAGCATAAGAGCAATGATACAGGAAATCAGAAAGATGAAACAAGAAATCTATTATCCATAAGCTGTTTGAAACCTCAGCCTCTGCCGATGAACCTCGGTCCCAGATGGAAACTCTGTGTTCTTTAGAGTTTTCCGAAGCAGAAAAACACCTTGAGCTTGTGCTATGAAGAGCTCAGCCAAGGTAAGGCAACATTAAGACCTGCATTTCTCCTTCCCGAGCCTTTGACCGTGCCCATAAATTTGCAATTCTCTGGGTGTTTAGCATCTAAATGAGTTCCACTTTGGTGCAACAGTTCGCAGAAGAATTGAAGAAAACATAAAAGGATGGAGCACGGCAAAGGCTAGAAATATTCGCCCGTCATAAAAAACTAAGATATCCCCGGTCCGCAAGACTTCCCAATTACAATTACCGTTTAACCTTTCAAGTAATCGCAGCATTTCCTTGGAAAAACCCTTGGTTCCCGGCGTCTCAAACTAGGAACAAACTTACCATGACAGCGAGGAGTCTTCAAACGTCCCACCACAGCAAGACTGCATTACGTGTGCAAATACAGGTCTTACTGAACAGAGACAAACCCATGAATAATGCAACCGGCTCGCTGCACCTGGAGGAATAACAATGAGCTTCCTACTTTTCCGCCGTTACGATCCTTATTAGAGGTCCAATTGGCTGTCGTCTGTAAAATACACACACTTTATTTATACATATATTAGCTGCGTTTACATTTCGAACATACACAACGTATTCAGCCCGCTCTGAATAAAGGAAATCGCAGACGTGCGTTAACCTTTTAAGAAATGAACGCAATGAGCTGTTGAATCCAAACGTTCTGGTTGGAAATGTTTATTAGACAGGAAGTCATTAGAATGTAAATGTGTTAGGCGCTTTCTCGACCTCATTTCCCTACGCTCACAACATACATAAA
>NC_056702.1:2304732-2349732 GCF_018831695.1 Puntigrus tetrazona
CTTATTTTTATTAATTATAACAAATCTAAAAATCTACATAAAATAATATTAAAACAATAAAAAGTAACATTTTTAAGGTGTCCTTGTTACGTTGCATGTAATTATAACAATACATAATTATGCATAAGAAACCCATACCAAACCCCAGTAAGAACATGTAGTTGATTATTATTAACTATTATATATTATAAACTACACTGTAACAAGGACACCTTAAAATTAAGTGTAACCCAATAAAAATGTAAAATAAAAATTACATCACCCTCATAATAACTTTATTATATTAAAATCTATACTTACAATAACTACTATATTTTTAGCAGATTATGTATATAATATATAATTCAAAGTACAGTAAATATAATAGCTATAAATATACTTAATTATAATGATATAATGCAATAACAGTAATTTATCATATTGAAATTAATATAACAATATGATTAAAAACAGTAGTTATAGTTTATATTAAAATTAATAAATACACACACGCATACAACAAAAGTAAGATAATGCAGACTAAGATCTGAAAGGTAACAAGACATCTAGGGTGCAGACCGAGGTTTAAACACACATCATGCAGTTTAAAGACATAAATGCTGCGAGAAAGCTCATCGAGAACGATCCCGCTGTTAGATGATGTGCCTTTTCTCATCCGTGACAATTTCTTCAAATTCTCAGGGATGTGTCCGACCAGAAGCCCTCGTGATGCAGAGAAACGAAGAAAGTTAAGACGAGCAAGAAACCAAGAGATGTTAGAAGAGCGGAAGATCCGAGAGTTAAAAGCCTTGGGTAGCGTCTATGTGAGTCTAAAGGGTCGCTCGGAGCCGATTTCTTTCTTTACCTGAATACGCTGGTCTAGGAGGGACAGGGGGACACTTTCCATTAAAATCAGAGAGCGGCGTGTCTAGACTCCAGCTACTCGGTGCGGGCTTCACCACTTTCACACACAAAACATGCATTTCAGCTGAGTTCAGTCAAATCAACTCAAAATAAGATTAGCGATAGCAACCCAAGCTTTGCTAGATTCCTGCCTCCAAAAAAAGGAAATTTACCAAACAAAGAAAACATTTGATTTGTGGTTAGTTAAAATTAAAAAAAACTAAAAACTTTTATATTAAGTGCCCTAAACTACTATGTACTTGCATGAAAAAATAAGTACAATACAACTTATGTTCAAATTGTATTGCAAAATCATTTTTGATGTATGTTTTTTTAATCATTGGACAATAAAAATACTGAGAAAATCACCTTTGTCCAAATGAAGTTCTTAGCAATTCATATTACTAACCAAACATTTTTACCGTTATATTTTCGGTAGGAAATTTACAAAATATCTTCATGGAACATGATCTTTACTTGTTGTCCGAATGATTTTTGGTAAAAAGGAAAAAATCTATATTTTCAGGCTGCTTTTGTGCTCCAGGGTTACAAATGCAACTGCAGAAATGAATTGGTGTTTTTTAAAAATATAAGTACAATTTAAATGTTAGTACATAGTAGTTAAGGCTTCCTTCTAGACAAGTCAATGTACCCACTACGAGTCAACAGCTGATTTAAATGACTTAGAAAGGACAGATAAAATCTCCTAAACATCTCTCTGTCAATCAGAACAGGCGTGGGTCTGCTGGTGAACTTCTTCGGTGGTTCAGTCACGGCTGTCGCAACACACGCTGTCGGCTAGCATCAGATCCAGACCACCCTCCACGGGCTGAAGACTCACACGCTCACATGCACACGCTCACCTTTGTCAGGGGTGGAGATGCTGGGGTCACTGCGAGGCAAGGAGGCGTCGCCCGCTGGGTGTGGAACCGGCCTCTGTGAAAGACGGTCGAGTCACATGAATGCCATGCCGTTTGTTGTGTATATTTATTATTTTGTAAGGGATAATATACATCCAGCAGGTTGCTATTGCAGAATAAAGCCAGACAGGCTTATCAGCAGTTATGTTGTATAAGAATGAAGGGCTTTATTCTGCAGCAACAACCTGCTGGATGTACATTATCCTGCTTATTACGCAGCTTCGTGCCGCAAGTGTACATAATTATGCATAAAACCTTGAACCTTGAAAAGACGCAGTTAATGCAAACCTTACAACGATACCCAAGCAGTACACCAAAAACACCGCTTACGTGACCTGAACACCGGTGAATATTAAAAACACTGATACACTAATCATTTTCATACCTGTGCGGGATCCAGGGGGTTGGGATATATGGCGCTGCAGGGTCTATCTCGCGGCGAGAGGCAGTTCTCTCGGGAATGCTTGTGTTTATCTGACAACTGCGGAGAACCTGTGAAGGGTGAGGAGGTGTAAGCTTGGGTGTGATTTCAGCAACACACCGACACGAATGCTCACTTTATGCGCCCACACAACACAGAGACAGAAAAAGGACATGGATCTTGCTCTCATTTCTTCGCTAACCAGCCGGCGCATCAAATAAAGGCTCGTCCTAGTCTTTTTTATCTCCTGCCGGGGCGAGAATTGTTCTGCTGGGGTGACAGACGGCTATTTCGCAGCCTGACACGGTGAGCGGCCTGGACTTGCTCAGAACACTAACTTCCTCCTCCAATACGGGACAGGAGGCCACGGCTCTCTTATGCGCACCAGAGATAGTCATCATCAGACTAGAGTTCTTCAAGCTGCAGTTTATGCCGTCTGTAATTCTCCAGGAGCGCTTCCCGTCTGCCGCTGCTTTATAGGGGTCTCTATGGGAGGCATGGAGGGCTGCCAAGGGGAGACTATAAGATTACATAAATGTCTCTATACATATTCTTGTTTTTATGACCTGTGTCCGCAAGTAAACACATGCTGGATGGAGGGAGATAAGAGGCCAAGGAAGAGCGGCGGAGAGAGAGAGACAGAGGTGAGAGTTCTGCTATATATCAGGACGCCGGCTTTCTGTAACCCCCAGTAAAACAGCATTAAACGGGCCATAAACTTCGCCGCGCAGTAGCATTTTACTTTTAACGTGGAGATCTGTTTATTAAGGAAGCCTGAAGCCTGATTCGGAATCAGAGGATAAAGTCAAAAAAGAAAAAGTAATTGCAATAAAGCTGAAAGTATGAAGAGGCAAGGTTGAAACTGCAATAAATAATAAAGATGCAATCGTAGGAAAATAATTAACTGAGTTTCATTTTGCAACGTTATAAGGTATGTCAAAAATTACCAGGAAAAATGATTCAAGAAATGAAGTACAAATGTGACCCTGGACCACAAAATCAGTCATAAGTCAAACAGGTATATTTGTAGCGATAGCCAGCAATACATTTTATGGGTTAAAACAACAGATTTTTATTTTATGCCAAAAATCTTTAGGATATTAAGTAAAGATCATGTATATATATATATATATATATATATATATATATATATATATATATATATATATATATATATATATATATATATATATATATATACACACACATACATACATATATATATATATATATATATATATATATATTTTTTTCTCCTCTTATATACTTAAGTTGTTTCCTATTCCTTTAAATTTCTATCTATCTCTTATTTATAATGCCTGCACTTTTTCTTCTTTCTTTTTCTTTTTCCTTTCTTAAGTTTTTAGATGCTGGACGGTTGAAAAAAAGCATTTCACTGCATGTCGTCCCATGCATGTATGTGTATGTGACAAATAAAATCTGAAATTGATTTGAATTTGAAATCGATTCGACCCCTTCTGAAAAAGGGGCCAGAGCAGCAGCTCGTTTGCATTTAAAGGGACTAACACAAAAACGGCACAATTTGGTTAACAGCCTAAAAGTAGCAACTTTAACAAGCTAAATGTCACATAAATTGTGGAACTCTGGAGACACCAGAGACTTATTTTACTCAAATACCAAAAATAAAGCTAAAGCGATCAGAAAACAGAACAGAAAAAATTAAAGGGCATTATAAAGTCACTTTTTGTTGTAAAACAGTTTCTGTCATTTCAGTTTTGTATCAACAAGTTATAACGTAGGTTAACCAAACTCTCTCTGACCTTTAGGTAAATGATAAATACTTAAAATGACGTATGAAAATATCACAGAGAAGGCTTGTATTTCAAGCACACACTGAGCCAGCATCAAACCACAGCAGCTCTGCTGTGTGAACAACGAAATAAAAGCTTGATGTAGACATACTGCAAAAGAGCAAAGGTTTGAAATAGCTGCTCTCAGAGCGGACTGACTCTTCTCACCTCTGGCACTAGACGGAGCTGAGCTGGTCACGTTGGGAGAGGCCGAGTGATTGGAACTGAGACTTGAGGTAGACGGACTCGGCTGGAAAGAGAAGGAAAAAAAAACGTGAGAAACATAAGAAAGAGTCCGCAGACTTCTGCACTTTGTTGTCGGTCTATAATATGGACGGGCTATACAATAATCATTGGGTCTGGGATAAAAGAAAAAAACCTAAATGATCTGTCCGTCTAGTCTATAATTCACACCTACAAATCCCATTCTCACAGTGAGAGAAAAGACAGAGCGAGACGGGAAGATTAAGCGGGGATGTGAGAGAGACAGATGGAAACAGAAAGAGGGCAATTAGGAGAGAAAAAGAAGCAGAGAAAAAGAACAAGAGAGAAAGAGAGAGATTAGGAGGAAATATGAAAGACGGCGAGAGAATAGAGAATCTGCCGGTGTATGTGTGTGTGAGTAGTTATCCACTGGCGGCCCAAGCACTCACCTGCATGTTGAAGACTTCATCTGAGCTCTCTGATTGGCCCGTGATGTTGCTCACTTCATTGGAGGCCTGCGACGACAGCGAGGATGAAGAGTAGCGGTTGACCGCTGGGTAGCTGAGGGGACTGAACAACACAAAAAATTTAAATGCGATTAAAAAGACATCAACAAGCAACATACATATCATTTATTTTATTTTAATGCTATGTCATTCACATAGAGAGAAAAATTAAATCAGTCAAACGCATCTCTGAACAAAAATGTTGTCTATTATGATGAAAGTTAGTGCAGAATTGACTAGGAGATTAGTAAAATGTTATCATTGTTGAATGAATGGCTTCGAAATCAACTGACTTCTCAATGGATAATGAATGTTTTTACTGCACTTTCTGTAAAAAACGTTTAAACAAAGGTTTAATTGCTGCAATTTGTCTTACATATTATATTTAAGATTGTGGATTGCTAAAAATGAAAATAAATTGTACATTGATAATAATAATACTGTGCAAACAAAGGTTTAATTTGAGCATATTTATCTTGTAATCAAAATGATTCATAAAATATAACAAATAAAATTATTATTTAATAATTAAAATTTTATATGTATATTAATGTAAATATTAAATACGAATAGTAAATATAATATTAACTTGCATACAAAATACTGTACACTGTTATCTAATTATTATATTAATTACTGTGAATTGCTAAAACATTTATTATTGTTAAAAACATACTTAGTGTCTGCTAAAATGACTAAATGTAATATTCATGAGCAATATTTATCTTTTATTATCAGTACTACTACTACTACTACTACTACTACTAATAATAATAAAATGCTAGTACTATTACTGATAATAATCATAATCATCTATAATAAATAAATTTAATTAAAAATGAATTGATTAAATAGATTTTGGAGTCAGAGGGAAGAATGCATACATTTAACACCATCTACAGAAATTGAGAAAAACGTATTGCATCCAATCACAGTAAACAGCAGAAAGGAGCTCCTCACCTGCGGCGTGACACCACACGTGCTCCTCCCTCTGGACTCATTATGTTGGGTGCTGAGTTTCTTCCGGCTCGAGGGCTTCCGTTGGTGAAGTGGATCGGACTGGCTCGCACGTACGCTGGAAACTCCTTCAGAGCATGGGAAAGACAGAAGGATGAGCGCGCGGCGAACGGCTTGGGAAATCAGAAAGAATGGGACTGCAGATATGTACCTGTATGCCGAGGCTGGACTTCATCAGATGAAACTGATCCACCAGTTTCTTGTGCAGAGGTCGCATGTCCTGAGGAACGAACTTCTCATGCACCGTCAAGCCGAACTCCAGTATGTGAGCCTGAAGGACAAACGATGTGCAACGGTTAATGCTTTTTAAATGGACTAATTAAGAAAAAATTATATTTAGTGGCAAATAATGTAAAGACATAATTTTATATACTAATATTTGAATGAAGGTCCTTGCACACCGAGTCTGAAATGTTTGTATGCTTTTTTTATGTTCATCATGCTTTCCTATCAAAAAGCATTCTACGGATTCAAAAATGATTAAAAGCAAGCAAAATATCATTCACAAAAAATTTCCCCCACCCACTTTTTTTTTTTTTTTTTTTTTTTTTAATGGCAGAAATAAATTCTAAGCTGCAGGATAAATTAAGTCGCAATAATCAAAAAGTTGCAACATGTACAACAAACAAAAACAGAGTAGATAATGAACATTTTGTGCTTGCAGTTATTTAGCATGAACCTTATGTAAACAAAGATCTAACAAATCAAGAGTAATAAGATGAAAGACGTTTATTAAAGCGGCAAACAGGATCCATTTTTATTCATGTTGTCTTTTAAACAGCCCGCTTCATAATTAAATGATCAGCAAAATATTTTCTCCCCCTTCGGTCTTTAAAAGTTCACTTTCATGCTTGTAACTGGCCCATATCCATGGTTACTGTCTAGTGAACAGCGTCGTGTGCTCGGCTCTGGAGATTTCCTGGTTACTAAGCAGGGAGGAAGCGAGACCGAGAGAAACCGAGCTCGTGCAGATCCTAACGGCTAAATCCCAAACGCCGGCGGAGAATGTGGTGTAGATTAGATTCGGTTTCTTGAGACAAACCTGCTCAAACATGAGCTCTCGCAGACGGCCGATTTTGTCTCCGTCTTCGGGGTGATTCATGATGTAGTCCTTCACGAAGAACGCCTGCGACAAATAAAAGACAGACAAAATTACGCTCCTTAACCATCATGCATTGTGCCTCGCCAGCCTCCGCATACACTGCGGCACGAGTTACAGCTGACCTCGACATTCTTAAACAATATCATGCATAGTTTAGTCAAAACTTGATCACCTTTTCTGTTTTAAAGGACGTGAAGCGCTGAAAGCAAATAAAGTGCAAGAATTTGAGCTTAAAAACTTGTTTTCAGATCTTCCAAGCTAACGGGGAAGGAGGAAGAACAGACGGCGTATCTGTGTCCGATCTGTTCCAAGGACGATGGACTGGTATCACCAAAGAAACAGTGGGAGAGCAGAAGCTTCAGGAAGCAAGACTCTCAGACTTCAAAGATTGCAGCATGCAGATTTTTCCATTGCCTCGAATGTGACACTTGGCCTGAGCGGCAGACGAATGCTGCCAGCAGATGCCCGTTTTAATTGCAGTTGCATCGCTAAAGCCACGCACAATCACAGCGAGACTTCAAAAAGCATCTGAACGTCACTGATTTTATCAAAACATTTTTTATATTACGTTATAAATTCCACGCTAAATGTTCTTTTCTTAACACTTTATTTTAAGGTCCAAGTCTCACTATCAACTGACTACTTTATTAACTATGACTCTGGCCATAGTAAACCTCTTATTATTATTATTATAAAAATCATTCCATTTAGCACACGCGTTTCATAGTTTCTATTTATATCTTTCAAGTGCATTTTTCCATGCCAGTATCACTCTGAGTATGGCCACTGGTTTGGAGAGATGTATATTATATAAAGCATTTTACAAATACATTTTAATTAAAGCAACAACAAAAAAAAAAGGAAACAAAAAAAATCTCATATCTACTATTATATTCTATTATTATATACTATTATAATCATTTAAATAATTTGAAAAAAAAAAAAATGTAGAATTCGATTCGCAATAATATTTTCAAAATAATATTTCCATAGTTTACTTTGGCTTTGGTACAATAAGAAAAGGCATAAGAAACAACACACTATTACCAGCAGATTTCTGTACTCATGACTAGAAGATAACAATATGAAATTAATGTGTCAATGTTCCCCTCATATAAACACCATTTCATATTTTATTATAATTTTGACTTCCAAATTTGGTTTTATTTGCATAAAATGGCATCTGAACACTTTGTTCTGATGTCTTTCTCAAATCTGGTGGGCTGGATGTTACGATATAAATGAATCAGTTTGGTTTTGACGCCTTACTGATTTTGTCATTAGCTCTATTTTATCCAAAGTCATTAACTACCCAAAGTTTTATTTCATGCCTGGGAAAAAAAAAGAATAAAAAAGATGACCTTGTAGCGCTACACTCTACAAATTTGAGTCACGATATCTTTTGAGAAATGTGTGTGAGCAGTCTTACACAAATTTCTCTGATTTCTAGAACTACTAGATATCTAATTGCAGCTACCTGCTATGCCTTCAGATGGCAAGCCGTTGAACGCCAGCTGAATGTAATGAACTCCGGGACAATTACTTGTATATCTGTGAATCAGTTTGCGAGAATTTGAGGAACGGAATAAACATACCTCTGCCTTTCTAAATGATATTCTCTCTGAACTTCAAGACGCAACTAGCAGGAAAGTGTGAAAAGCACTGGGGCGAGCCAATTAAAAGCGAGGGGCTTGCAAATGAGAGGAATTTCAGAGTGGAATTTCCTCGAGGGCTGACCTTAAAGCGCAGGAACGGGTGAAAATATTAACGGCAACAGCTGGAGCGCTCAATAAACAACTAATTGGCAATGCTGTCATGTTTGCGCTCCAAATACATTAACTGCTGCTCATCCCAGACCCCTCAGCCTTGGGACGCTCGGGCTACACGAAGCGAATTTAGTGCGAATGTACGTTCTGGAACACGTACAAATCGCAAACCGGCAAGTATACGTCGACCGTGCTCTTTAAAGCAGGCTCTCTAAGTCTATCAAGGTAAATACTGCAGTGACACTAAAGCGAGGTTGCTATGCAACAAGCACTCATACAATCTGAAAAGATCTGTTGTATTCGCTCAGAATATGACTTCTTTGAGATACTATAGATTTTCCCAGGGCTTCACAAGGAAAATGATTCTTCTTTCAATGCTACTGTTTCTGTAGTTTATCGGCAGAGCACACAGCTACGGACGAGTTGTTTTTTTTTTTATCGGACTGGCTAAGCAGGCATTAGAACTCCGAAGGTATCCCAGAATTCCCTTCGGCCATCTGAAGGCGCCGCGTTCTCCGGCAGAGGACATTGAGAGACAACCTTGGGTGTGCGTGTTTACATTTTTCAAACATGAGGTGGTCTTGCATCAGCGAGGACTTGGAATACATATAATATACAACCTCCTGATAGCGAGCGAGACCTCCGTTGACAGCCGCGTCGATGACGCCGTTGAGACACATGGTCAGGGGGTTGATGTTCTGCATCTGCCGGGTTTGACACTGCGTGATCAGCGTCCGCAGTTGAAGGTTTTTGTTCTCGATGACCTCGATAGCATTCTCCAGAGGACTCACCTCCACCTGGGGCCAAAAAAAAACCCAGTTAAGATGAAAATATTGTAGAACCAAAAACTACAATCTCTAATTTAAAATTGAGCGTTCGTTTCCAACATGTAAAAAAAAAAGCACAATAATTTATGTACTACAAGAGCAAAACACTCTAAATGCATTGACTAAGCATCCAGATTTACAGTTTGTTCCTGACCTTAATGCGGCGGGTGTGAGAAACACACCAAAGGGAAAGTTTCATGGGAGATCTACTTACCAGCTCTCTCCTCTCCACTTCAAACCAGCGTGAGATGCCCGGGAGACTCTGAACAAGCGTTAACGTTGTTCGTTCTACCCACAGGCTCTGAAATTCAAAAGCAAATGCTCATTGACACACATCATAGTTCAAACCTTCAGAAAAAGTCCAAGAGATCCCATAAGGCAAAGCGGTTACAACATATTCAATGAGCGAGGACTTTCCTCCTCCACTATGTATAATGCATATCATTTAATCTACACTTTAAACAGCTCATTCTCGGCAACACAGTCCGCTTATCAAGCCACACCGCTCCACATATTACATTTCACATTCATAAATTCATTTCCCATGCAGCACGAGAATTAACCCGAGCTGGCGCAGGTATAACGGAGGAAGCTGTGTACGAACTTCAGCCGCTTGATTGTGATATTCAAAACCACCTCAGTCCAATATAATCGTATCATCTGGATAGCGTCTCAGCCGAAGTTTACCTCTAAATGAGATTTTCAGACATTATTACTGGGCGGTAAGTGGACCGGGGTGGTGGATACCCCCGGTGTCTCTGAAAATATAATATCTGGCAGGCTAAACAGTTTATTTCAAACACAGTAACCACTGGAGGTCGGGGGAAATCTAACCCCTGCGGTGGATCGAATCCATGCCGAGGCTGTGATTGTCTATGCTGGATATATTGAGTGAGAGGGGAAGGGAAATGATATTTGGAAGGAGCGCGTCTCTCAGCCCCTAAAACTTTAATTAGCCTCTCTGGACCAAGGCTGTGAATAATGCAGCATGTGAGAGAACACCTGAGCTCACGCACGCACACACACACACACACACACACACACACACACACACACACACGGCAGACACTGGATGTGAAGGAATGAATACACAAGAGAGAAGAGGAGTGAAATGCAGGAGATGAGAAAAATGACATCAAAAGAACACCAAATAAAAAACCTCTAATAAAAAAAAACTCACTCATTATTTACTCGACCGCATTATGTTTTTCTACCGTCTAGACTTTTTGAAGAATTTACTGGTCAGTTTTAATCCATACATTTACAATGAACATGGTCAGGAGCCTACAAGCTTCAAAATGGATGGTAAAGGCAGTTCATATGATTCATGCACTAAATTATTCTTATTTTTTGGTTTTGGTTCCTTGCTGCTGTCGCCTCTGGTTAATTTTTAGTGATAATTGTTGAATTGATTACGGACACCGTCTCTTTTATTTAATAATAAATTGTGATCTCATCATTATACATCCCTATCATTGTATTCTTCTATTTGATACTGTTCAATGCTTTGATGCGATCCGTATTGTTAAAAGCGCTATATAAACAAAAGTGATTGATAAAAATGGTTTGTAGCAACAGCCAAAAATACATAGTATGCGTCAAAATTATTTATTTTTCTTTTATGCCAAAAATCTTTAATTAAAGACCATAAGATATTTTGTAAATACCTTAAATGTATTAAAACTTAACAGCTAATCACGTGTGTTTATCGCACAAACTTATCATGTCACTGGAATATAGACATTAGTGACTTTAATGGTCATTTTACGATGGTTTTGCATCTTCAGCTCCAGTCTCCATAACAGAACCATCAAAGAAAACATGATCTCCTTTTGTGTTTAGCAACAGAAAAAAACTAGTCACACAGGTTAGGAATGATGTAAAAGTAAATAAATGATGACAGAGCTTCAATTTGTGGCCCAACAATTCATTTAAGAGTACGCTTTGGTCACTGGCTCACCTTAAACTCGTTTTCTTTGTCTTTGGTGCCCTTGTGAAACGGGCGGTCGTAGCGAAACCTCCAGATGTGGTTAACCTTATAGAAGCTCTTGATGTTGTCAGGGACACCGTCCCGCTGCAGGACGTCCTGGCTGTCTGGGATCGGCGTGACAGCGTAGATCTGAAGATCTGCACGAAGGTGCGTCAAGGAACGTGCCGAGCACAACGGCATTTGAACAAGTAAAATTACAATAATTGTGTTTAAATTAGTGCTGGCAACTAGTGCATGATTAAATCGCATCCAAATACATATACGTGTAAACCAAAGCTTTTATTTTGGATGCGATTTAATCGTGCTTTGGTATCTCCTACTTCACTCTCAGTCCAAATGCAGACAGCACAGTTGGAAATCCTCCGCAAATGTTTAAATAACCAACATCTTGTGCCTCACAGACATGAGGTCTCATCAGCACATAAATATGAATCGAGCAGGGCAGACGTCCAGGAAGGCCAATGATTAATCGCCGGCTTGGATAACAAAACGCTGCGCTCATGTAGTTTGACCGGCCCTGTCTGCTCTAATTGCGCTGAAGAGGACGTCACATATTCACCGAGCGCCTGGCCTCCAGGTACATGTCTCATCAATTGAACAAACGCTCTCCTGCGACCTACCGTCTCCACGCCTGATGTGCGTTCTGAGAGGGAGGGGATTGATTTCAGCCACATGGGCGCGTATTTAAAGCGGCCGGCTCTGGCCTTGCGTTTGTTTTAGAAGAACCTTGCTGCAGTAAGGCCTTCACACATCTCTCACTGACGCACTAACACTGTACAGAGCACGCAGGAAACCAGCTCTGTGCATAAAGAAGTGGCTTCTGGGGAATCACTTCAACTTTTTACTTTTAAAAACGATACGGCTTATCAGGAATGTGCTAATTAAGAATGATCACAAACTACTACTTCGTGAAATCTAATTTGCATACTGTAGGGTGTCACATTTGCATCCAAATGTTTATTTAATGCACACCAAATGAAACTCAAAGCCCAGTATTTAGCAGAATTCTGCCATATTTACTGAATGGATTTAGTGTTGCAAAATAAAGTATAAAGTGCCTCTATAATGGATTATGAAGGGTTCATATTTTGGTTTGGGAGTCCTCAACTACAGGTTGACATGCAAGCAAGATCACAAAATGCTTTCAGTTTTATAATATGCATTTCTTTTGACCTTATTTGCATAACGACTCCCAAAGGTTCTCTCAATTCATTTCTCCAAACCCTGTGACGCTAATCTGCAGCCATTGGTCAGATTTCATTTACATTTCATAATAAAACGAGCGTTTGTCATCGCAGTGCTGCTTTGTGTACAGTATTAACTCTCTTAAAGTGGCACCTAGCGGCAAAAAAATTGCATTTTTATTTATTTCAGGTCAATATGAATCAGCTCGGGACTGAAATTGACTCATTTGAATGATTCAGAGTTGACTCTTATGAAAGACAGTGACTAAATATACGAGGCCCTTTCCGATTTAATAGTTTTCATTCACTTAGAGCTGCATTACACACTGCAGTAAAACTCATTTTCAAAAATCCCTAATAGGGGCACTTTAACACAGGTTGGTTAAAATGTATAACTCTTAGTAACAGTTATGGTGACATGCATTTTTGCAGCTAATAGTAACATTAGTAAATTATGAGTTAAAGGAACTAGGACAATACCTACACAAGAGAACAGCTCTTCAAAAATAAAAAAATAAAAGCATGCACAAGACTCTCTGTGTGCGTTTGGAAAAGAGAAGAGATGTCTGGAGGATACACTGGGCTTCAGCCTGGTAGATGGTCTGGTCAGGCTGGTTGGCGTGTTGCATTGCGATAGCGTGAGGAAACTCATTGAGCATGCGCTGCTGGAACGCCTCCAGACGCTCGTAGTCATGACCACGGCACACAAACTCCTTATTCTGCACAACACACACACACACACATTCTGGTTAATACTGACACCTAGTGGACTTCAGAGATACTGACAGTGATATCTGGTATGCTGCAGGATGTCAGGAAGACACATACCCGTAGAAAGAAAGGGAACTTCTTGCCGTAGAAGCCCACTCGGAAGAACTCTGGCTCCAGACGCTGTTGGTCCATTATTTTATCATAAAACGAAGCTTCCATCATCTGTGAGTTGCAGTCATTTAATAAGCAGAAAACAGAGCATACATTTGATGCAGTTTACCAACAAGTTGTAGATTTGAACATTCTCTCTGACATTTAATATCATTTTTGCATGTGAAATTATCAACAGTTAGGAGTTGACGTGTACTGTAAATGCAGGTAATATTATATGAATAACTGGCTTAAACTGTTTTATTACACAGAGAGTTTTAGCTCACCCTCATTTTGCTGAGGTTTCTGTAGTCGTAGTAGGATTCGTACTGGTCTGCTAACTCTCTGCACAGGATAATGCCGTTCTCCCAACACTGAAGGGGTAGAGAGGGGTTTTTTTTTTAATTCACGTGCAGTTTCATAACTCACCAGCAGAAGCCACTAGAGCGCCATCAATACAACAACAACGACAACAACAACAAAAAAGTCAAATATGCAAAAAAAAATGTAAAAGATGCATGGAGACTTAATTCAATATCTGACCAAAACAAAACCAAACACAAAACAAAACACATACACACACAAAAAGTTAAATCAAGATTACATTTTCCTGCATAATACAATTTTATTTTATTTGCCAATCTTAATATTTAAAAAAATGCAACCAATTTTGTTTTAATGATTGAAAGTATAATCATAAATGATATAAATACATTTTGTAGTAACATATATACAAACTTTATTATCTTAAATCTTAGAAAACTAAAATAAAAATAAATTAAATAACATGTATATATTTCTTTTGCAAACTTCACAGCAAAGGAATAAACAAAAAAAATTAATAATATATAAAAATATATATATATATATATATATATATATATATATATATATATATATATAAAAGGAAGCAAAGCAAATTTTTATATTAATTTGATTAAATTCAATGTAGTTTTTTTATTATCTAAAATCTGATTGCACTACATATTTTCTTACTCCGCGTTTAGTTTGTAATGTATTAAAAAATGCTTTCAACTGCAACGCTTTAAAAAAAACCATGACGCCAGCAGAAAATCCTCGTTGTTTTAATGCACATTCTTCATTATGAGGAAGCGTTTCTGTCCTATTGCTTCCTAAACCTAAGAGCCCAACAAATGGCTTCAGCCACGAGAAGAGCAGACAACAAGCGCGCTGATTTTTATTCTCATCAACTGATTAGGTGACTGAGGTTACTGATTATGTAAATGCCATTTAATTCTGAAGGACAGCTGCTCAAAATACAATCACGCACTGATCATTTAATAGCAGGCTGAGAGGAGCCACGTGACGCCAAAGCGTGACAAAGGCAGACACAGACCTTTCCCCGGTCAAAGTTCTGGATGATGGTGAGGTGCAGATACTCCTTCCTCTGCCACTCGCTCTGCATCGGGTAACTCAGAAACTCCCGCAAGGGCCTCTCGGACCACTCCAGCAGCTCGTCGTACAGCAGAAGCGTGTATGAGGCCTCTGCGCACGCAAACACGTCATCAGAATACACACGTTAAGCGAATCTTTAAACCACCCTTGCTTTACGTCATGCTTGAGTACCTGTGTAATTCTGTGCTTTCAGGTGCAGGTCATACAGCTTGTGAATGTAGCGGATGTACATCTCCTCTTTATTCAGCTCCGTTTTGTAGAAGTTCTGTGGAAAAGAGACAAAGAGCGGTGGAGTGTGGCTATGAAGCGCTTAAGTGCTTTTCAGCATTGATTTTCACTCTCCGACTGGTTCCCATGAACAAATTCATATGGATAACCCAAGGAGACGTGGAGAAGAAGAGCAGAATGAATAAAAGCATCTTAATCACTTCACAACGCTCTAGTCTTAAACTAAGTACCAGAACGACATCTTTAATCTAAAAGAGCAAGACAAATAATGGCACTAAAGATTATACTTAAACATACCAGCAGACTGACTGTACAGCCAATCTTTTTTCCATCCACTTCCCCTAGCTTCATACAGTCTCTGTAAAACACAAAGAGTGTCATTTATCTAATGAATCCATTGTCTAATGCATCTATTGAGGCGAGAAAGGCAGAAATCAAAAACAATTAAAAGTTGTATTTACTTGACTATACTTATAAACTCTCAATCAGGTTGGAGTTAACTGAAACTTAGCAAAAGTTCAAAAGTTTGGGAAGTGCCTTTTAAATGTTTTTGATGCTCAGCAAGACTGCATTTATTTATTATCCACTATAGTCTAGATTTTCATAAATTGAATTCAGGATTTTTTTTTGTTAACTAAATAGTTCATTTAATATTTTTAAAAGAAGTCTTCTGCTCAAGAAGGTTGCAGCTAAATAAAAAATACAATGGAAACAGTAATACTGCAAAATATTATTACAATTTAAAATAACAGTTTTCTATTTTATTTTATTTAAAAATTGCATTTATTCCAGTGAATTTAATCTATTCATGATGAATAAAAATATTTTACTATTATTATTTTCATTTTAAAGTACCAAACCCAAACCTTTGAACAGATGTTTTTCAAGTGCGCACATCTGTACAGCTGTGTGTATTTCACCTGTAATCCAGCAGTCGCTCCATGAGCCGTGTGACCGTGGCTATGAGGGATATCCCGCTCTCTCTCCACGTCTCTCTCTCGATCTTCTTCAACAGACTGACGAGACAAAACAAGCACAGCAGAAGAGAAGTCACGCCGCTGCCCGCCGTATGACCCATCATGCCCTGCACACTCACACAGACTCACACAGCTGTCCAGCAGAACAGTGATTAGTGATCGTCTTACCTAGGATACGGACCGAACAGAGGAATTCTAGTCCAGAGCAGCATAAACAAAGCAAATTCATATTAATGGATTAAACGACAACAACAGCCACTCGAACTCAGTTAGTACAGTTAGTCTGGTTAGTAAGAAAAAAAAGAAAGAAAGAAGGCTGTTAATCAATAAAATCAGCTGCCCCACCAAAAGCCTAAAATCAACCAAATTATCATCTATTGAAATTAACATTTCATTTTAATCTTGCTGTCGAGAGTACAAAATGTTCCTCAACAAAGAAAAAATTGCATTTATTATGCAAAACGACTAATATATTTTAAAAATGAGTTAACTTACTGTACGTTTATTAATTCAATATATAAAAAACAGCACTAATATCTACTATATATATATATATATATATATATATATATATATATATACACACCACATGAGGCTTACTGGTATGTTATCTTTATGTTTTTTTTTAAGAGAGAAAAAACTGAAAGCTTGAAATTAGATTTAGAGAATATACAGAGAAATAGAGAGGAGGTCACATACAGATTCAATAGCTGTGAAAAAAAGTTTTCTTTTTAATTTTTTACACCGATAAAAAAAAAAAGCACCGAACTTGAGTGCCCTTTTTTACTACCACTACCATAATCCACATTTGCATCTGACATTTAAAATGCACAGAAATTGAAATTCGGATGCGACTCAAAGACTTCTTCACAGCGCTGACAGACACAGTCACACACAACCTGACTACTCACCGTCTCTAAACCAAAGTCAGCCCACTACAGGCTCTCAGTGCGTGTTTGTGTACGCGTCTCTCACTCACATGCTGTTGAAGAGCTCTCTGTACGTTTCGTCTCCTTTCCCCTCTGACATGAGGCTGTCCAGCTTGTCGATGAGTTTCGCCTCCACCTATTACCAATAATGAAAATATCTTATTACGTGCGCTAGTCAGATAGCTGCGTGTCCCGTTCGTGAGCAGAAGGGGGCGGTGTGTGACCTGTTTGAAGTTGCCGCTCCGGCGCTGCTCCCAGTCCATCATGTCGTGAAAGATAGGGATCATGACGTTCCTCAGGTCCGGCTGAGGCACCAGCGTCACCTCCAGGAACGGCCCGATCATCGCTGGGATGAAGTTCAGCTTGTGCTCTCCTGCCCCGCAAGATTGAAACGTTCATCTCTCGAGTAAAAAGAGTGAAGCTTTTTGATATTGGGTAACATTTTACCTAAATTCTGCCACATGCTGAAGATCTCGCATCCCATCATGACACGCATGTCTCCGTACCTGAACGCAAAATACTGTTAACACACACCCTCGTGTCAAAATATGATTGAGACGTTTGTAGGCCGATGATTTGGGATAACCAAGACAGAAATATTTCTTCTTATCAATGTTGGAAATAAAGTTTTTCTTTCAATATTGCACTCATGAAAGAATCACGTTTCCATTGAAATATAAAGCAGTTTTCAGACACTGGTTATGATTATAAAGTTAAATAAAAATATTTCTGAAGGATCATGTGAATCTGGAGTAAAAATTTTAAACTGCAAAAATATTTTAAAACATTTTAACTCTTCCAAATGTTTGATCCTCATTGTATTTATTAAAAAATACTAATATATATATATATATATATATATATATATATATATATATATATATATATATATATATATATATAAAATAATTAAACAGATAAAAATAATAAAATGTTACTGATATACAAAATACATTGATACAGAGAAAAACTAAAACTACACTGAAACTAGCTTACAGTATCAATAAATTAGATTTTAAAATATATTCTAACTGAAAATAGTTATTTTTAATTGAATTATTTTTCACCGTGTTATTGTTTTACTGTAGCTTTGGTGAACACAAGCCTTCTTTCCAAAATATATAATCTTAAACTATTCCAAACGTCTGGATCCTCAGTGTATATAAATAAAATGAAATTAAGTGAAACGAATGCACAATTAAACAAAAACCTATTACAAATTAACACTACATTACACATACTGAACTATAACAGTCGGACTTAGCGTTTTATTTGACACGTGCTGCTTTTGGCATAGAAATAATAAGAAAGTTTAAACTCGGAGGGCTTGCAGGACTCACTTTTCCAGTATCTTCTTCCTCTTTGAGGCAGAGAAGGTCTCCAGCTGAAGGCAGGGCTGGTTGATGAATATAACAGACAGGCAGAAGTAGGAATCCCACACCTACGTGATAAGAGAGTTAGGTGCTGCGCCACGGAAAAAAACCCGCAGACTGACTGATGGTTCACACCACGAAAAGACCGAGAACAAACCTTAAAGTCAAACTTGTCATTGAGGAAGTTTTTTCTTAAAGCGTCTGACAGGTAGAGCACCGTGGTGATGATGATGCTGTAAATCAAACATTTCGTGTCACAGTTCATCCTCTGAAAAAGCACACCATGTGAAACTGCAGGGGAATAAAGTCTCTGACTTATTAGTGACGAGCCGCATGACCGTCCAGTCTTTAGGGAACATCTCTGGTCTTATCAGGATGCGAAACACGGTGAAGACATGCAGGAGAAAGTCCTGAGAGAGACAGAGAGGATGTTTGACGTGTTTCTCAGTGTGTATCGTGAGCTGATGGATGAGCGTCTCACCCGCAGGTCCTCTTTGCTGGTGAAGCTCTGCAGGAGCTGCTGGTAGTGTCTGTCCTTCATATGCCTCAACAGAGCCAGAAGACACGACACAAAATCGCCCTGAAACACACGATACGCTTGAGAGAGAGAAAAAAAAACCTCTACAGGAGAATCAAATCATTTTGAAAAATGCGACATTTAAATCTAGGGGGGAAAAAGCACAAATAATGGATAGAATTTGAATTATTTTGACTGGTTTGAACAAGACTGGTGTAACTTCAAGACATTATATTTAATATATTGCATTTAATAGCATTTTGCTAGCAAATAATGGGTAGAAATTGAATTACATACACACACATACACATATACATGAATAATAATATTTACTGACTAGTTGTGAACAGTAGTAGATAGATTGCTCATACAAACACCCGCAAAAAAAAAAAGGCATCGCAGATTATATCACTCCCAAACTGAACCGCCCCATGAAACCCTTGATAAATCTCAGTCTGTGTTGAACAGGGATGAATAAATCGGAGCTGAAGCGAGGTATGGCGAGGTTTACATTCGCTGGGGAGTATGTCACGTCTAGCAGGAACGCTGCCAGAATTCACCTGCTGCTTGTGTGGAGAGACTTTGAAGTGTAAAGCGCTTTGACTGCCGGGCTGTAATTACCTCGCCCCCCCGGGAGCCCGTTTCTGACGCTTTTGCTTTTTTTAAATTCACTCTCGCCTATTCTTTATGAAGCTTGCTTTCTTGTTTGGTTATCTTACCGTGACGTCTTGAACTTGGGGCCGTAGGGCAGGTCCTGCCGGTTGTGGCCGGTTAGCGATTTCTAATATGGTTCGCAGTAACACCCCCAAAACGCTCTCCACAATCAGATCCACCTCTTCAGATACGGCCGGCTCCTGTACGCGCACACACACACACACACACACACATATATATATGTTTGTCCTTGGAGATGTTATGCACACAGTCTGACAGGGTGCTAATTAGCGATAACCCGTTCTGGTGAGCCACCAACAGCCATGACAGTCTGACAGGGTGCTGCATGTTTGATATCAAATTGAAGCTTACGATGTTTCCAATATCGTGATGAATGAATATATGTGTTTTGCAATGCACAGCAAGTGTATTCACTTATAAACTTTTGATAGGGAACAGAAGTGCAGAATGTCCTAACTGGGATAAATTCTAACTGGGATAAAGGTGTATGCACGGCCCAAAACTTGCCTCAAAGCAGGTGAGGATTGAGCCTCAGTTCGAGACAGTCCTGCTGCGGGAAGCAAAAAGTGAGACAGCCATGAAGGGTTCAGCTGTCATTTCAGTTTAAACAAGCGCAGGAAGAAACCAGCGCACATCGGTCCTTCTCTTCCAGGTGACTTCAAGGTCAGAGAGGATGTCTACATTTACAGCAGCTTCAGCATTTTCAAGACAGGTTTCCTGTGGTCTTCTTCAAAGCAGAAGTCAACACGAATTGTGGATGTGCCAAAACACTAATTCAACAAAGCTTCTGGGTTGCGTGAATGATAAGCACGTCTTCAGGGAGCCTTGCATAATTATGCGGATTTAGGGCCACGTTTTGACAAACGTGTTTCGTACTCTTGGCAACGGCAGATATTTGACAAATAAATAGGCTAAATACTCTTTTACAGCACAAAACTTTCACAACAAACGGAGACATGTGGATTATGCATAAGCAGAAGACTGCTAAAAGCAGGAAGTGTGAAGTATGACAGACTTGAAAAGTTGTGTTGATGCCAAAGGATTTGAAAAGCAGTGCATTTAGAGTGATCGTTTTAAAGAACCAACTTTTTTCTTTTTACTTATATTACTATACCCCTCTCCTTTAACTGCCTTTAAACATGACTTAATGAGGAAAAAAAAATCTTTCAGCATTAAAACATTTGCATTATTTTGAAAATTCCTTCACAAATTTGGTTGCCAGATGTCAACAGTTCAGATCCCCCAAAATCAGAGCTTTTCATTAAAACAGACACATTTTCTGGCCAGTGATAAGCTTAATAAATCCCATCATGGCAACCAGACTCTCTCACTGATGATCTGAAAGTGCCAGCAAACATCTCAGTTGGAGATCTCTATTGAGATTAGCTCTGTTTGCTTAGACTAATTCTTCTTGTTGTCCAAAGGTAAGTCCTAAAGTTGCGTGCGGGTTATCTTACCGTGTCGTCTTTCTTGAGGAGAGACAGCATGCAGGTGAGTATGTGAGCGCACATGACGAGATCTCGCTGCTCCTGCATGTGAGCCTGAAGCAAACGCAGCACCACCGGGAGCAGGACACATCGAGACTCTGATAAAAACACACACATATTCACTGAGCAGACCGCCTCTAACCGTCTTCACCTCCATCCTCAGCGAGCGGCTGTTTACCGGGGTTTGTGTAGAGCTGGCTCTCGACGGTTTTGGCGATGCAGTTCAGTTTGACGGCCTCCAGGGGGCAGTCAGCCTGGGACACGGTGGGGATGCTGCCCAACGTCTCTCGGACGAACGTGGCCACTTCCCTGACCGTGAAGAGCTTCAGCAGCTCCCCGTACACAGCCGGGAACGACTGCAGGAACACCGCCTGTGGAGGCAGGTGACAAACAAACAAGAAACAATAAACCATATAAGCAAAAATAAATAAAACTGCACTTTTGATACACTTTTGTCTTAAACTGTTACTATAGAGTTTACATACATCTTGCACAATATGCAAGATGTTAACTAATAAAACATTAAAAATAGTTTTTCTGTATTTTCTTTAACAAATTAAAGTTCTCTCTCAAATAATAACTATGCTTTTTTTTATTGAGTGATAAATTGAGTTAAATTGCACTTCTTTTAAACATCTTAAGTCGCTTCTGAAGATACTTCAACAAAATAAGAAACAGTAACACATCATATGTATATTTGCATCAGTTTTTTTTATACATGTTATTAAAACAAAAATAATAAACAAATGCATTTTTAAAATGCGGCTTATTTTGTAAAAGAACGCATTCCTTACGAGCAGAAAAATAATGTGGAATAATTTAAAAAAAAGATTACTTTTTTTATCAAAATAAATAAATGCACTATATTCAACAGTCATTTGCAAAATGATGAAACAGTGGGCGAATGCAAATATACAGAAATTAAACTATAAAATGCATAAAACTGTGAATATCGGCTCTCATGATACTCAGTAATACACTAACTGTGACATGTTCATCCTCCCAAACAGAAACAGCAGCAAATATCTTTTACCGCTGGCCCATGACCCAATCTCAAAAACGAGAAGAACATGGACAGAGGAGAGAAGAGGCCCAAACCTCAACATGTTATCCTGTTGTGAGGGGCCAGCGTGGGGCGGGAGGGCCAGCGGGGGATTATGGGGGATTAGAACGGCTCTGGTCTGCATTCTATCACTACCTTTGTTCTGCTCCTTATGAAGATTACAATGTTCAAACAGCACTCGGCCCGACACAGGGCTAATAAATCATCTGAGATGAATATACATCTACACAGACCACACAACTATAGACCTACTGGGATGCATTAACTATTCATGTTGGATGGTCTCAAGCATGAAGTGTTAAATGACACTAGTCTCAGTCTCAGACCACCGTCTGTCCACCGACCAACTAGTCTAAATTAGTCTAAAGTATACTGAAATATTCAAGTCACTGAGTAGAAAGTAAACTGGATATTTATCACCAGAACTGTTCAATACAGGTTGGTTTGAGCACTTCATTTTAGAAGAAAATGTCTGCTCATACATTTTAACAGCCATTTATTTGGTAGTTGAGGATTGAAACTGAAGTTTAGTTTTGTAGCATCAAATATTTCAGATAAAACCACCCATAAATGATGCACAAATTATGATTATTATTATTTTTACATCTGTAAAAGAAACTCTTTAATAATTTAAGAAATGACTATAAAATACAATTGTAAAATGGCATAATTTTTTTTTAATATATTAAAAATGTTTATAAAAATATATTTATTAAATAATATTTTATTAAGCAAAAACTTGATTAGTGTTGGAAGAAATATACGTAAAAACAGACACTTTTTATTATATATATCAGTCAAATAATCTCTTCCTAAGCCACTCTTGGCAAAAAAAATGTAAAATAATAATAATAAAAATAAATACATGAATAAAAAGCAGACCAGACGTTGTTCTGACAGTCAAACATCTGGTTATTTGAAACTAAAATGCAACATATGCCACCAAAACGTGCAATACATACAAGTCATTTGTGACATTTACTCTAAAACAATAGTAAAACGTGATTCTGTCTGTTTTTCTGACTTGCGTATTATCTCATGACTTCCCCAGAGCTTCTCGTAATCTTGTTGCGCCGCCACTATCTCGCTTTTTTCATCTTACTTCATTCTTTTCATCCTTATCCTTCATGTCCTTTTACGCAGTTTCTTTCTCTCATTAAAACCCAAGCAATTCTTTCTTCGGAAGTATTCATCTTTCTCTTTCAAAGGGGGCACATGGGCACTCCGAGGCTCTTTGTAGAACACGGCAGAACATCAAAACAAACTCACGCCAAGGCTCGAACAAAAGCCAGTGCGACGGGCAACCGAGCGAAGGAGAATAGAAGACGCTCTCGCATTCAGCTCAGGGAAGTTGGAAAGAGTTATAGGAGACTTCAAATGCTTCCAATGAATTTTAGGGAGCGCGCTGAACACTGCTTTTGCACGTCATTCTCTCCATAAAATATAAATGATCGAGAGTGAAATGTCTCAATTAAGGGCATTTCTTTGGCAAATAAACCACAAAATGTACTTCTTTGTGGTTTCAGAGGACGGTTTGGGACTAAAAACCGAAACAAATATATAATATATAATATATCTATATAATAAACTTTAAAAGCAACAAGAACAACAACACAATGATAATATTAATAATAATAAATATTACTTAAAGTTTATTACACAATTACAATAAAATCATCATATTAATGATTATGGTGATGATTAATATGTATAGAATTAGCATTATATTGAAATTGTATAATAATAATAATAATAATAATCATAACAGTAATTATTATTATTATTACTATATTGCCTTATCCTAATATAATATATATATATATATATATATATAATATTTTTACACTACTAATACTACTATAGAAGTATAATAACAATACAATTAGTAATCATTATTATTATTAATTTTATTGCTGTTATCATTATTAAATTATCAATTATAAAAGAATATGAAAAAACTTTTATTTTAGTTTTTAGATTTAATTAATATTAAGTCTATTATAAATTGTATTAGTAATTTATTTAATTTTAAAATTGAAATAGATTTAAATGTTTAGTGTATTTAGTGCATTTCAATCTAGTGGTGGAAGTAAAGAAAGAGGAATGCTGCATGGTAAAACCTGAACCCATTTTACATACTGGAGCATACTAGAGAGGAGTTTTCTCACGTAAACAGATCTGTGTGTCTCTCACCTGTGACTGTGTGATGGGCCGAGAGCCCTTGTTCTCCTGTGAGAGGAAGAATCGGAGGGACATGAAAAGCTCGTGCATGCAGCAGCGGAACTCCTCCTCGTTCTGTCCGCCCGTGGCCAGAGCAAACAACCGTCGCGACTGGATAATATACTTAAAAATATACTCCGTCGCCTAGGAAACCAACAGAATAGGAGATCTGAGCGCAGAAAGCAACATAAAAGTGGCCTAATTAAGAATGCATGGGCTGTGAGAACTAATGCGATGTGGAAGTCTTAACGGCCAGCAGCGAACCATGGGTAATTGAATATTCAGTACATCACAAACATAAATTGTATTTGTAGCTGCAGAAAATCAGAAGACGGAGGACAGTAATGACGGACTCTAAATATCATTAGGAAGAGCAGAATGATTTAAGAGAGTGAGAAAAGACGCCTCACCTTCAGCACCTGTTGGATGTGTTCCTGACGATCTGCTTCAATAATACGATCGACGTACCACTTTAGCACCTTGATCAGATCCCTGCCAGAGACACCATCACACAACAATACAGAAAACTGAAAATCTACATTATATTGGTTTAGTAGAATTGTAGAAAAAAAAATGTAGAGTACCATTTATGCTATTGGGGTACAATTTAGTAATAATAAGAATAAGTATTATTATTATTATAACTATTAAATATGATCAAATTAACAATATGTTGGCTCTGAGCTCTCAATTGAATAAATATGACTGAATATTGGCAAATCAAAAATATATTTGCAGAGTACTAAAGCCACAATTTAATTACATTTGATTTGATTTAATGCAATATTTAATAAATAAATAAATATACTGAAGCAACAATTAAATTATGTTAAATAAATAAATCGATAACCAAATATTGGCAAACTGGTGAATTAACAATATGTTTGTAGCGTACTAAACCCAAAAAATACATATTTTTCAAAATTTGCAAAACAATATATTTGTAGTTTATTATGAGTAGTACTATGTCTATAGCTTAATAACTGGATGTTTTTAGGATAGGAGAGAGAAAGTGATCAGAAACGGATGCAGGGTGTTGTAACACGCAAATATTGCAACCCAGATTCAAACTTGACTGTCTGTAGGAGCCCGATGTAACCACTAAGCCATGTGCATCAATCAAGTTTTCATGTCTTCTTCCCAAACCATTAGCATTCTAATCGAGCACGTCTTTATTCTGAATTTCAAATCATCAATAGAAAATCTAAAATGCGATTTGAAGTGAAGCCGTGATACTGCAGAAAAATAAGACTTCTTAATCACAGAGTATCGTAAAAGCTCATGTATTGCAACACATAAAAAGAAGCATTGCAATAGCATCATATGGTGGGATCCCTGGCGTCTTGACTGTGATTTCCTAGCATTGCAGCGAGAAGTTTGAAAGAAAGTGACGTCCTTCACACCAGAGCGAGTGAAGTACGAGTGGCAAGTTCTTCCAAAGCTCAGCAAGCATGCAGTTACTGGGTTTTTAAGAGGCTAAAAATCTCAACAAAAGGAGAACCGAAAGTCAAAACGGAAGAGACTTTAAACGAAAGAGCATGACGCAATCTATTCACACGAGTGAGCAAGAATAACTAGAAATAAAAAGATGCGTCTAAACACCCCACGAAACTGGACTGTCGTGGCTTTTCAGCCTGAAAACAAAATTAACTTACTGCAGATACATTCTGTGCGCTCGTTCTCGTTTTTCCAGTGATCTTAAAGCTGTCGGTTTGATTCCGTCCAGTTTTTAACGTAATTGGTTGCGTAACGTGCACATTCGACAACCGTGTAGGCTGTAATGTGGGCTGATCTCTGACCCAGATGAACAAACACGCGAAATCAAGTGCTATTCGAGTGAGGAATCAGCGCTTCGAGAGAGCTGCGAACAAACGTCCAGGAACGAGAACAAACTACGCAGTGACCCCGCAAAGTATTAAGGCCCTTTAGCCGAATTCAATGCAAATATCACACATTATATAACGAAACCTCAACACAAGTGGCATTAACATTCACGAAACAAGCACAAGTTACGTCTCAAATCAATGGATCGAGTCCAGAGTTTCTGATTTACGGTGTACCTGTATGACAGGGCTCCTGCAAAGTGGCTTTCGATGTAGGTGTCCATGACTGGTTTAAAATGCTGGAACTTGCTGTCCTGGAGCAAGTTTATAATGTGCACCTGAAAAACAAAATAACGCACTGTAAGCAACATGCAATTTTATTGGTCTCCGCTTGTGCGACGAAAGAGGGTCTGTACTTACCAGACAATCAAACACCTTGAGTGCATATCTTTGTGAACTCTCATCCAAAATGCCGAAAAGTGTGTCCAGTGTATCTTGCAGAAACTGATTGGAGATATTTGACTATTAGCAAACACGCACCAATCAGGGGAAAGATTGACAGGTTCATTAAGCGAGGGCTGCTGACCTTAACTATTTCTGAGCCATCGATCTCTTTGAGTTTAGACAGGCTGTCACTGATTCTCTCCGGGTGGGCTCTCCACTTCAGTAAGTCCAGCATGTCACCTGCACGAAACGGGCCAATAAGCAATCAGTGTGTGAAACTTCATGCCAGATACCCAAATGTTCCCATGTTTCTGTGAAAGAAAACTACTAACCAGGAACTTTTGGCCTATCACACACTGTACAAAGAGACACACAAGTACCGTTCTGAGTGAGTTTGGTAGAGCAGAGGAATGATGTGATCCATAGGGATTCCTTAGTGCCTTTCATAGTTTGGTTGTTGCCGGGCAGATTTGATTTTGAGAAGGGCAGCTTGAGGTAGCGAGCGCATTCTTGCAGGTTAGCGTTCTCCTCACACTGGAAAACATTCGAGACCAAAATCCTGTTAACCATTTAATCCTATTTTTTAATAAATGCGACATACTTATTTGAACAAACTCGTGTATTAAATTAATTCAGTGCACGCAGACTGAAGTAGTTTAAGTCTTTGACTCTTTTAATTGTGATGATTTTGGGTCACATTTAACAAAAACCCACCAATTCACTCAATCTCAACAAATTAGAATATGGTGACGTGCCAATTAGCTAATTAACTCAAAACGCCTGCAAAGGTTTCCTGAGCTTATACACATATTAAATACATTCATGCATACATATGCATACACACACACACACACACACACACACAAGCTTCCCCTGGAAAACAACATCTTTTATGTTCCACAGAAAGCACAAAGTCATATGGGATTGTAGCAAAGCCAAGTACAATGATGACAGATTAGTTTTATTTTGGGCCGAACTATTGCTTTAATTAGCAGCATGCAATCGCTCCACATTCAGTCAGCAGTTCTATCGCCTCCACCAGAAAAGCAAACAGCTGACTCTCTTTTCTTTTTTTTTTTTATCATTTATCTTGCTCAAACTGCAACACAAACTGTGAGAGGTCAGCAGAACTGCTGTCGTACATGAGCAGTGACACAGCTCAGCGCGGCATTACAGGATTCACTGATCTCTAGCGCGTTACGTCGAAACTTGTGTGTAAACGCTGGGGCAAACCGCCCTATTTCAGTGCGCGTAAATAGGCCACGAGAAGCTCGTGGCATCATACTGTGTCTGTTCATGGGCTAAGCCTTCCCGAGGCTACACATATCGACTCTTATACACTAACGCAAGTTATTTTATAGGCTGTACGTGGTTAGATTTAAATGGGACGTGTGGAAAACTCCATTTTAATTTTGGGATGAAGGCTTTATGGACGCGATTAAGCTGCAAAAATGGGTCGTTTGGAAATCATCATCTTTTATTTGTTCAGCAGAAGATTCTTAAATGAGGAGTGTGAGGAGTGACAGCACAACACGACACAAATAACAGCAGCTCTCTGTGTCTGTGCATGTGTGTTTGTGACCTCTTTTAAGCCTGTTAAATCCACAAACACTTCCACAGTCTGCAATTACCAGAGCTGTGCCCGAAGCTCGCTGTTAAATTGGGTGTGCCGCAGGGATGTGTTTTCCGACACGGTTATTTAACTCTTACTCTTTTTAATGAGAAGCCACTTTTTGAATCCAGGCCCTTTCGAGGCAAAAAAGGAGCGCGCGGAATGAAATAAGTGTCAGCCAGGACAATTTGTCATTTGACATACAGTTGCTCTTAAATCGCTTTTGTTGCAGAAAAGCCAACGAGACATTTTGACAGCTCTACCTTATGAACGATGAGCTCGTGGGTGCCGTCGGGAAGAGTCCGCCCGTCTTCCTGCATTAGAGGAACGAATGAGAAGCCGAACAGCTTCTTTTCCCCCTTGTCTTTTGCTGGAGAACACAACACGCTGTATATTAAAAGCCAAATCCATTTAATACTCCTTAACAAGAAAACAGTTTTTATGATGGAACTAAACACCTCTGGAGCTATAGGCCAATACATGTCTGTGACTCTTAAAAGGGGAAAATAGTCACAGCCATACAGTTAATGATCAATACAGTGCTCTTTACATAGGTAAACCAGTCATCTAAATCTAATGATTAAATGAACATATTCCTTAATGACTACATTACCCAATCTTTTCGTAGTTCTGAGGAAGAAAGAATGGGCAATGTGCAACTATACATTAGTGTTATAAAATGATTAATCACGATTAATGACATCCAAAATAAACATTTTTGTTCACATTATACATGTATGTTTACTGTTAAGAAGGTGTCCGCATCCAAAGATGCCCTTAGAAAGCACTTTAAATGTAAGTCAAGTCAAGTGTCTTCTATGAAGTTTTTGGAGAATACAATACCAAACTTAGTTTGAAATAAATGTTAGACTGTCATGCAATGTAACACGATATTTGTGTAAAAATAAAAATTCAAACAACATGCTTATTCCGACTCGTACGTATTAGAATATATAAAAGAATGAAAGAAAGGAAGCATATCAAATTTTATTGCACTTAAATTAAAGTATGTATAATTTATTACAATTATACTATATAAATAAATATAAAATCATATTTAACATTATTGTTGTATTTAAACTTTGTAAATAATGTTTTATTACGTTCTTACATTAATTCAGTTTTTTTTTTATCTTGCTTTAACCCAAACCTTTGGATTTATTCTTCTCTTTGAGTCATGAAGCGTACAGAGGCTCACAAAAAAAAAAGCCAAATGTCTCACACGTTCAAGTGTCAACTATTAAATAATATAAAAATAAAAATAGGCTTCACATGGTCGGTGACATCAATGTGTCTTTTTAATCTGCATAAAACCAAAGCCGCATGAATCAATCATTTCTCTCAGCATCATTATGAATGAAAACCTAGATTTTCAACCCTGAAACAGCACCGAAAACTAGCATAAACCAATACTGACATTATTATCGGTCAACATATCAATGAATGGCATCCTTCGGATGATTTGAGTACAGCACTGAACTAAGCACATATGCTTAACAAAAAAATTATTTGCATAACAAAAATACCCCTCGGTGATCTCCACGTCTGGATTAAACTTAAGTGGCCATTAGTGATGCTCTGACTCACACGGTTCACTGATACATCTCCTGCACTCTCAACACTCATTTGAAATTCAGCCAATTTAACTTCCTCTCTCGAACTCCGCATATATTAAGTGTGGGAAACACTGCCGTGCCTCAGCCTTATGCGAATATGAAATGCTTCCTGAAGGGAGGAAGAAAAAGAACAAATGTTTGTTTTCGTCTTCGTCTGACTTACTGGAACAGTGGCGGAACTCGAAACGGACGTGAGAGCCCCGGAACATGTCGACAGGGATGGGCAGCTTGATTAACTCCGCCCAGCGCGGGCTGTTGTTGTGGTAAAGCACGAAGGTGTGATACTCGTCTCCGCCTGGCTCGCCCGAGCCCACGGCCACAAACCCCTGCAGAGAGACGCAGTCGACAGAGACTGAGCGCGAGAGGGCACGGAAAACCGCAAACCTCTCACCGCTCCGCCTCGATGGCTGTTTGTCAGCCGTGACTGTGAAAGCTAAGCCAGATTTAAATGACACTGAGGAAGTGATCTTTAATGGCGTTTCATATTAGGACAGTGGCACTGTCTGTACTCGTGAGAAAGCAAGGGACGAGTTAAAAAAACCTTGAGGATCTGTCCATCGGCGTCCAGCGCGTAGACGGTGACCTCTACGTTCCTCGCCACGCTCTTCCCTCCCTTCTCGAACTCGCCCTTCTCCAGCGTTATGTAGAGATCGTTTCTCATCTCACCTTTAAGAGAACAACATATGTGAAAAAATCGAAATTTAACAAAAAACTGGGAGACAGTTTGTAATCCAGAACCCTTATCAAGATTTGCACCAAGAGTGCATTTTCAGCATGGATTTTAAAATGAAACCATGAGTCCCAATGGATGCCTCTACACAGACAGTGAGAAAAAAAAAAAAAAAAAAAAAAAATCAAACGACTTTTTACCATGTACATTGATTTCTATGCTGTTTGCTCAGCAGAAAAACCCGCAGACCAGTAAGACTCAAGCATTTTCTCATGTTTCTGAAAGTCAAATTGATTCTTGAATGAAAAGGCACTTCACACCGATTGAACAGAAACGCAAAAGCACATCTCTTCTCAACAAGCTCAACAGGGTTCATACTACACACTTCAGATATAGCAACACTTCAGTTTTATCACTATAATGACAGAGGAGCACAAAGCTCATCTCTCCCAAATGTCCTCAGCAGGTGCATCCTTTGACTCACGAGTAAGGCCGCTAACAAACGAACACATTCTCTATCGCACAGGAAGTGTATTTTCACGTTCACACCTTGCAATTTTTAAGGTCCCCCCTCATGCACATTTTCACATTGGTGCAAATGCAAATGCCACGGCCAAAAATAGGTAATGGTTCACTGCAACCACATTTATACGATGCTGAGGATGCTCATGCTGAGAAAACAACCATAGGTCAGTTCCCTGACAAAAAATATAGGCAGATGCACGCGCAGTTGCACGCTATTTCTCCAAAGCACGGTTTTAAAATGCACTGCGAGGCGCAAGTCACATTTTTAAAGCATGCAAATGAAGGGGACGGAGAACTTGTGACACAGAGCAGAGGAAGTGTGGGCTCCTGTATGTGTGTGCAGCCCTATTTCAAGACCCAAATTCAAACCAGTAGTCATGCCAACTAGCAGCCATATAACAGTTGCTGTAGCAACAATAAGACCAAAAAAAAAAAAAAAAAAATCAAAGTGAGTTTCCTGGAAGATGGAAACTGGACTATATGTGAACACACACTGAGAAAGAAGAGAAGATCAGCCTACAGCAAAGAACTAATAATAAATGGCAGCCATAAGGCACGGTTACTGCCAGTGACGGCACATTCATCCAGGAGGCAAGAAGACAGGCTGCTTGTGCAACCAAAACATCTGGGTCAGTAATGGAAAGACGGAGGGGAAAAAATAGTCTCAGACGCACGCAGACTGCCTGATGAATGTCGCACACAAAAATGGCAAGAGCTTCTCGAACTTGCAAAGTTCAAGTCTGATTGGCTGGCTTGTATGGGGGTTAAGCTACACTGCATTTTACACTGCATTTATTTAAAGAAGATCAGAGAAGAGTGAGGCTAAATTACATAGCATCAAACGTTTTGTTGGGAATAAACTGAAATTTCAAATAAATATCTACATTATTTTCTTGCACATGCTTGGATATTACAGAATATATAAACATATTTTCACAATTAAATTTTTTTTAATGCATTTTGTGCACTGTTGATGTTTAATATAGATAGCTTGCCAATTTATTTAGTGGACCAGACTATATGCTAATAATCAAATGTATACATAAGTCATATTACAGAGAAAGTAAGCTCAGCTTAATATGCCATTTTCTTTCTCAATGTAATACTACTATTCTGAAGTAAGTGAAACTGTATTTAAATAATAATAATAATAATAATAATAATACATTATATTTATTGAACAAGGATAAACAAATGCTATAACACTATCATTTGGCATATTAGAAAAGTTTCTAAAGGATCATGTGACACTGAAGACTGAGTAAAGGTGCTAAAAAAAAGACTTTGCATCAAAGAAATAAATTTCATCTTCATATCCATTCAAACAGTAAACAGGTATTTAAAACTGTAATAATATTTCACATTATTACTGTATTTTTAATCAAATCAACGCAGCCTTGGTGAACTGTCAGGAGTTGACGTTATTAAAAATAAAACAAATTAAAACCTCTAGACATCGTGTACATAAGCACAATTCTGAGCAAAAATGATTTTCACCTGGCATGATGACGTCAGAGAAGCCCAGTTTTTTGGTAATGGACACTCCTCTGGTGAAGAGCACCATGTATTCTCTCCGGAGCTGCTCGATGTCGCCGTGCAGCAACTGAAGAGCCACCGCCAGACCTGGATTGAACACACACCCAAACTCATATTCATTTTGAAACAAACGCAGCATAATACGAGCTAATTACAAATGATTATTCGCAGCTTTCTTGAATCAATCACTTAATGAATGGATCTTTACCCAACAGACCGACACCGAGAAAACTTTGCACCTGCACATGATGAATATTCACAGGTATTCATTGGAGAGCGCATGCATATTCATTAGAATCCTCCCACGCTCGACTCGCTTGTTTGGAGAGGTTGTGATAAATGTCAATTTTGCCTAATTGTATTCTGTCCAGAAGAGTTTTGGCAGTGTTTCTGGTTAATATCCGAGTGGTTTGCGTTTGGATAAACGGCGCTTCATGGTAATGAATATTCACATATACTGATGCGAAAGTGATGTGACGTACCGGAAACACATCTTCAGCCAAGAATTCGTCATGTCAAATTTCTAACCCCGTGAAAATGATGATCTATGCCAGGTACCATCTGCAATTTTACAGGAAATCGTCGCCCTACAGACCACTAAAACTTTTGAAAGCAGTTTGATTACTTGAAATGAAAAATGACATTGAATGAAATGAAGGTTTTCTTTTCGAGCAGTCAGGTTTGAGTTTCGCTGAGCTCTGGAAAAGTGTGTGGCTTAGGATGGAAAACAATCCAATAGGCCATAGGTGCATGGCTGTAAAACGATTAAGCAAACATGCATTAGGTTCTCTCAACGATGTTCTGAAGCAGCACCGAGGTTGATCATAAACCTCATCTGGCACATACTCAATGGCAACGGCTTTATGTTGTATAATCGCTGTTTGATGGTGCGGGGTCAGAGAAGTACTGTTGGAGAATGATTCAATTACTGAGCTCGCACAACATCTCCATTAATCACACGGACAGATTCAGAGCGTACACGTGGGAACTGAGCCAATCGAAAACCACCCAAATAGAAATGTTACGTTACCAGCGTTAATTGACTTCTCAGCAGTTAGGAGACAATGATGTTGAACGCAAATGATATGAACGCTTAATGCATGTGATATTTAAGTCGCCGTATAAGTAACATGCATTTATGCATATCTAGGTATAAAAGTATAAAATCAAGGCAATTTGTAATATAAAAAAAAAAAAAATACTAACGCAAAAACTAATTAAAGTACAAATTAAATTAAATTAAATTAAACTTTTAATTAAATTAAACTGCTTTAGGATTGTCTCCAATTAAGGCAAAAGCTGTATTTAAAAAGTTAATAAAATTAAATTTGCATAAAATAAATATATTCAAATAAAATGTGAAGGATTTGCTCCTTTAGGATTGGCTCCGATTAAAGTGTCATTTAAAATAAAATAAAATAAAATAAAATAGAATAAAATAAAATAAAATAAAATAAAATGAAAAAATAAAATAAAATAAAATAAAATAAAAAAATAAAAATATTTTGACATGCTTTAGGATAGTCTTCAATTAAGGCAACATTTTCATTTAAAAAGTTAATAAAATGTTTTATAAATGTAATTTAAATTTAGTTTAAAGTGTAAACACTTTAACATACACACCCTTAAACCATTGACTCCAATTAAGATACCATTTTAATGTTAATCAAATAAAATTAGGTTTAAATACAGGAAAATAAATTAGAAATAAGCCAAATACATTTTTTAGGCCCCATCATATGTTCTCCAATAATAACAACAACATTTGAAATAAAATAAAATAACATTAATTCAATTTGCTCTAAATGAACTAAATTTTACTGCACATATGCAGCGCTCTCTAACATGACATTGCTCTATAATTACAGTCCAAGTACAGTTCATTTATTTTCAGCCCATTATCATAATCATTATCATAATGTTTAATAAGGTCCTGATAAAGCCGTTTCTTTCTTCTGCTCAGCGTAACTGATGTGGTGGAGATTAATCTAATAGAAACGTCACGGCTGATGACTGTGTATCACAGCGGGGATGTGATCTCGTTTCCACTGCATGAGCAGGCGTTTAACAAACCTGCATTGAATAATTTTATACATTAGCAGAAATCATATCTTCGTTTGCCGAAATGTAGCAAGATGCAGCTTTTGTGAGCATTACCGTTCATTGTTTGGTGAATAATTGACTATGAGTCGTAATTAATGTATTCCCCTGCTTTTGCGATGTGATTATTCAACAACGGATGTGGAGGTGCTGCGCACAATAACCAGCTCTTCACAGAAAACTCAAAAATTGCAAAAAAAAGCTGCAAATCTACCATCTGGATGCTTGTGCTTCTTTATGTGCGTATCTTTTTATTCATCCTCCTGCCGAAATGAAATTTATTATCATGTGTAGCTGTTTGGATAAGCCACCCTGAGGGTCTTTTCATGCTTCTTCAGATCTAAAATTATTAACTTCGAGTCATCATGCAAATGAGGTTTCTGGGAGAGCCGAGCATCTTTATACCACTGCCAGCTAGCGCTGCTGGCGAACCTCATACACAAGCATTATGCTGAAAACGGGGGTGTTTTATATACACTTTTGAAGGTTTTACTGTCCCTGAAGTCCACTTATAATGTTTTATCAAAGTTTCATGCGTCTTAATTGGGCCTTTCGTGACCATTTTTCGGCCACTGCATAAAAAAAGGCTGTTACTGTAGCTTTAAGAATATATGCAAATGACCTCTTAAATGATTGGCTAACCTCTTTAAGTGTAACTGAGCTGCTGGATGTTAAAACAGATGCTGATATGTACAGATGCTGACTTGGATTAATCTCAGGGTTGTGACGATTACCTGTGTTGGATCCTGAGAGGTTATATCTGGAGTTGACTTTCTTAATGATGTTGTCGTGAATCTGACTCCAGTCGCTCTCTGTGTTGCAGCTGCGAACGAAGAACAAAACAAAACGAGGACAATCAGAGAGCTGGATTCAATCACAGGGACACACAATCATATTAACAGCCTGAAGGACTGGCCACGAGCCAGCTGATAATGTGTGAGCGAAGAGGAGATCCGGGGCCAAACGCATCTGTCTGCCGTCCGGTGCAAAGTAGGCCACAATATTACAGATTCCTATTAGCTCTTAACATTAACAGCATTATACTTTATTGCATACAAAAATAAAGTAAAAATACATCAAATTTGATTGTTGAGAAAAGAAAATAAGCTATAAAAATAAAGGTCAATGCCAAATTAGCTTTCAGTTAGTGACAAGTGTTACCCAAAACAAAATGTTACTAAACATAAATTTGAATAAGAAAATGTAATATTTTTTTAAAAGATACAAACAATTTTTGTCATTTAAAAAAAAGTAAAGTAAAAAGTGTAAAATTAAAAGAATACAGAACGTTTTTAAAGGTTTTCTTGTTTAAATCTCTTATTATTAATTATAATTAAAATTTTTAAACATTTATTTGTTTATTAATTAATTAATTATTAATTAATTCATTCATTCATTCATTCATTCATTCATGTGTTTCACGGTATGTTATATAATCAAATAGTTTTCATGGCACATTCTGGGTAAAATATTTTACAAAATATTTAAAAGATTTAGTCATATTGAAGAGGAGATATATTTTTACGTATGAAGAAAAATGTGCATACAATGTTCTGTGTCCAAACCCTCAGAATATTCATGTTAATAGTTTATTTAAATTGTTAAGCTATCTGAATTAGAAAAAAGGCCCTGACTGGCTGACTGTTTGAAATTAAATTAATAAAATGTATGGTTTGTTCAGTACAGTAAATTTTTTTGCATTGTCATCATCCAAAACTATTCTCATGGTCATATTTTGTCTGTAGTGTGTTTGTGTTTCTGCGTGTGTGTGTGTGTGTGTGTGTGTGAGTCCGTTTATGACATATGAGGACATACATTTTTATAACTACATGGGTGTGCCACAGGTATTACAAAGAGAAGGTGACTTATGAGGACATTACCTCATGTCCCCAAAATGTTCATAAATGTTTTTTTGGAAATCTAAAAATTGATGCAATTTCCTGTAAGACGTAAATTTAGGTGAAAGGTTGGTGTAGGACAACAGCGCGTGCAGTTTGTACAGCAAAAACACCTTTACGCCTAAGGAATGTCCCCACAATTCACAAAACGAACGCGTGTGTGTGTGGAGGGTCACTTACGCGTAGACCTTCAGCAGGTGGTCATCTTTGGAGTCAGCAGTGAGAAGATCAGCGATGCTGACCACAGCGCAGCCGAACGGACGTCTGTACTGTACATTACACGTGTTCTTCTTCTCTCCTGCACCCATCCTCCCTGCGCGCGCACACACACACACACACACACACACACACACACACACACACACACACACACACACACACACACACACACACACACACACACACACACACACACACACACACACACACACAAAACAATCAGTGCCCGTCACACGCCTGGAGGCTCTTTTGCAATCGTAATTATTCAGTGCAGAAACATGGTCTTTTACCAATCCTAATGATGTGTACCACAATATACACGTCTTTCCTCAGGTCACCGCTGCCCAGATCCTGAATAAAACAGCAGCGACAGTTAATCAGCACGGATTGCTCCGCACGGCGACTCTGGTGGAGATTTCGTCTCGACACTCACCACAAAAAGTGTGCATTGTCTTTCGCTCTTCTCTGGAAACTTTGGCAGACCGTTTTTATTGAGTTTAACAAAGAACCTTTCACTGCAAAACAAAGAGAGGGAACAAGACAAATGCTTTCAGTTCATACAATGAGTTTATTTTGCACAGAGCTCTCAAGCAATCTTATAAGCATTTTTAAAGCCTGTGAGGACTAAATACCGCATGCTGTTAAATTCACTTCGCCTAATAAAACATTTAGCGAGCGAAATCTCATACATAAAACGGTTTATCACAACCGCCAAGAAACGAAGAATTTGTTGAGTAAAGCATGCTATTAAAACTAAAGTGACTAAATAACAAAATCAAATAAAATATTTTAGAACATTAACACGTCGAATGAAGTTTTTATATAGACTACAGTACTAACGTGTTTCTGGACATGTGCAACAATAATATGTTTTTTTGATCATTTGTTATTACCATTTTTTGTCAGATTTTGTACAAAACTAAATTTGGCACAGATAAATCGCAGCAATAACATGCTTATGTGCATGTACCATTGTCATTTTCATGTTTTGTAAAATCACAATCTAATCAAATTATCAAATACACACACACACACACACACACAGACACACACACACAGACACACACACACAAAACTGAGAGAAAAAAAACCCCAAAACAAAAGACTGCGACACCATGACAGTCAAACCCTGTTTTTTGGACAGGTACCACAGCGCTTTTTTAGTAAGCTGTGTGTGTATTTTTCAATATATGCATCCTGCTAATTCTAGAAATGTACACGTAAAACACGAGCAGTCAACGGGACATGCCCTCACGTTCTTCACCCACCAAACTCCACCATAATCCACTTACATGACTTTCACAGCTCCGTGATAAAAAGACGAGTGGCTCTATAAACCGACCCCAACAGGAACAATGGCCAGCAATCGAAATCGAGCAAAACTTGCGAGTCCAATCGGCTCTACGCACACATTTATGCGCGGACTTGTATTAAACCGGCCCTTCACACAAACCATGTAATTAACTGAGCATTGTTGCGGTCCCCGCGTCCCATCACCAGAGGCAGGAGCACAAAGACTGTTTTGGCCTTTGACACGCAGCTGCGGGGCTGTGATGGCTTTCTGAAGAGGCGTCTGTGGACACTGGGATATTGCTATCGGCAGATATCGCGCCAGCATTTCCATAACACACAGACAGGCGGCTTTCTTTCCCTTTCACCCCTGAATTTGATATTTCCTCCCTTGATGCCAGGGATTGTAACATGGCAAGTTCAAATGGGACACGATACGAGCCCCCGTCTCCCTTCGGATAAATCGACGCGGCCGGAAAAGTGATCCCTGTATGTCTAAGTGGATATATTAACCGTGCCACAAAACGCTCCCGTGGGAACCGAGGGGGAGCAGTTACCCAGAAGGCTGTCAATCAGCACTTTATACACATCCTGTGGCAGAAATGAAGTGAAACACAGATAGACGCTTTCACGCATGCTTCGCACGCTGACACAAGAGGCTTTTGATCACAGCGCTCGGACGGTCTAAAGAAAAATGAGTACAAATAGCATCATTGGCTTTTTTGCTGCTAGACGAAATGGGTTAAACTGGTAACATGAGCTGCCTAACACCAGGACTGATGCTGAATCACTCCAGCCAAAAAATGGTGCGTTAAAACTAAACTAAAACAAAAATCTACTTTTAGTTTGGGATTTAGCAAACAATTTACATACTTATAAAAATTTTAATACAACATTATATTAAATACATGAATAGAATATCATACAAATATACTTCATAAGAAATTATAATAAAATAAAATATAAAAAATAAAAATAAAAATTATTTATTTAAAAATAACAAATAATAATTGTATATAAAAAACATTAAAATAATACAATACAAATATACCTAAAAAACTAATAAAATGAAATCATAAAAATAAATTAAATTAAAATAAGAATTGGTACTAAATTAGAATTTTGTTTATTTTTCTAAACTTATTATTTCTAATAATAAAATTGTACATAAAAATGAATATATTATGATACAAATATAATTTATAATAAATTATAATACATTAAAAATACAAATTATTATAAGAATACTAACTTAAAAGTCATCATTTAAGAAAGTTAATATAACAAGATGCTAAATAACAGCCAAATAAAAGTAAAATTGAAATATGCAATAAATAAGCAATGCTAGTAGGCAACAACAAATATAAATGTTAAATGCCTCAATGTAGATGTTCAATCCAAAATCAATAAATATGTGGTATTGTAAATGTGCAGTATTATTTGTAACAACACATTAAATACATTTAGTGTAAAATTTTCGCATTTGGATGCAGCCCTAGTGATAATCGGTGAGATTCAATCCACAGGAGATGTCAGGACGGACATTGAGCAGATTTGAAGCCGCAGGCGAGTCTGACAGAAGCGGCAGCCACTATTCCATATAGAAACAAAAAAGACAAATAATTAACTGGAAACCAGCCAGCTAGGAAGGTAGGGAATCGGTGATGGATCAGAGCCACATTAATATTCTCCTTCAAGACTACGGACTGGGACTGAGGGGAAAAACTCCAATCAATGAAGAGAGGGAAAACACAGAGACAATGTGAGCAAGCGCCAGCGAGCAGCTGCTGAGACGGTTACAGTCTGTAATTAACCATTAGATGAGATAAACAGGTACACACACACACACACACACACACACACACACACACACACGCTCTCACAGCCTCAATCTGCAGGTGTGTATCCCCTGATGAAAACTGTTTATTTGTTTTTCATCTGTCTGGCAGTGGCCAGGAACAAACACAGGAGGAAGTACATGTAATGAGGTTATGATTGACAAGCACATCCTGGATACAAATAGGACCTTTTTCCACAAAAGGAAGACCTTTTTTTTTTTGTAATATCGCTTTGAAAGCTTGTTTAGGCCACAGGATCATAAATAAATAAATAAACTAATAAATAAATGAAATGTAGACATTTTATGGAGTTTATAGAATTCAGAATCGACAAATAAATGCAGAATTGTGAGATAAAAAAGAAGCAAAAGTCCTAATTGGATGAACAAACTCGAGATTGCATAAAATTCACACAGATGAGCTAGTTTAAAATGAATTGATATTTTACTACTTTTCTAATATTACTACTTATCAAATAAATGCAGCCTTGTTGAAAAAAAAAAAAGTCATAATTTCGACAATCTTACAGACCCTACACATTTGCACAGTGTACGTCCGAACTCATTTGTTGAATGCTCACCTGAGCGGTCTGCTCTCTCGACTGTCGTAGATGAAGAAGAAGACCTCCAGCTCTTCACCCAGGTTTGAGCTCATCAGACTCTTCAGGTGGACAAACAGGTGATGTGTGCTGACAGGCGTCGGAGTTTCCTTCTTTCTGTGCCGATTCTCCATCTGTCCATCCAAACACGTACAGATCGTTACACGCGACGCGTGCATTTTTCAATAAAGCAAAGCATAAAAGCGACCCGGTAACACAATGCACGTAAAGATCTAACTTTGCATCGTGATTCTCTTCTTTTAACACCAAGAAAAGCAGGAAAAGCTGTGTATTACATCTTCAGAAATGCACTAGATATTCCACATTGCTCTATGTTCACAGCACGACTCCTTTACAGCAGCCAAATCTAATTAGTTTCGGTTAATATGCTCCTTTCTTTGCAATGACACCGGCGAGTGCAATGTCAAATGCGCGCGCGCACGCATGCTTCTTTTAAGTGCACATTTACACCGTTGTTGTGTAACAAACGCACTCGTCGTCCATTAGATGTGTGGATTCGTTGAAGCGCTCCACATTCTGATCACACGTCTCTGCGTGAAGACAATGACGTGTGATCATGAAAAAAACTAAGTTGCACTAGAGGTGCACCAGCTTAAAACGCGTGCTTAGAGACAAGGAGCACTGAGGCTACTTTTATTAATAAAAGTCAAAGGGCAGCTTTCTCAAGACGTTTGTGTTCTCCTGAATGTATACAGCACAAACCAAAATAATACACATCATTTTCTCAAAAATCATCAATTTTTATAAACATTACTAAAATGAATAGCCTATGTAGGCCTACGGATGACAGATGATTATAATGATATTTCAGTTTATTTCTAACATTAGATAAATAAAGATAATATTAGTCGTATATGAATAATACTACATTAACTTTGCTATTCTTGTTGTAGCATTATTCATAAGTAAATGCTATGGTGGACCAATTTTTCAATTTTTTTACTATGTTTCCAAACTCTCTACCCCAGCTCCAAGAGAAATGTAAAAAACTAAAAAACAATAAACGGACAATAATCATACCAACAATTGTTGCATCGGTCACTGAAACAAATGTGCATTTAAAAACTCTTTGCAATGTTTTCTCACTCCCAGTCTCACTTTAAAAAAATGACCATGCTTTTAGCGGTTACAAAGTGTAAAAATGTTAAATGGTAAACGGTCCCTCTAGTACATACAGTGAAAAACCACACTAGACATTTCATGGAGTTACGGCAAAACACAGTTTTTAGAGATGAAAAACAATGTAAAACTTACAAGTGAAAAAAAAAAAAAAATTTCAAACTGGATGTTTTTTTTCTTTTAAATAACTATGTTTCTTATCAGTTATGTTTATTAGGGTTGTATTTATATCTAATGCTGTTAAATGAATGTTTATTGCATATTTCAGTTTAATGATGGGGTTCAGGGTTTGCATGAACGACACGGTGCACCTTCTATACGTGTTATTATTTTAAAGCTGCTTGTGATGGCCTTTGGTTTGTCCTGTGACTTCCTCAGCATCACCTACATCAGTGTAATATCAAAAGCAGATTTGATTTCAGTACTTAAGTAGGTTGATATATTAACATTATATTACGTTGCATATAGAATTACGGTATTTAACAGTAAATTTAAGTTAAACCTGTAAAATCCAACTAATATGCTGCCACCGTATTTTTAAAATTCTGAAATTTATGGATCACACCTGAATCCTGAGCACTAATTAAAGTGTGTGTGGTGCGACTGCGTGACCCGATTCATCACAGCACCCTGGGTACGCGTCACAGGTAATGAGCTCAGTCTAAACACACACACACCAAACGACTGCTATTCAACCCCGGCTAAACTAGTCCATCACAGCACAGAATAACCCGAATAAATCAATAACGGCTGCCAAACACTTCCTTTTAAGCTTCAACGGTCTTTCGTCACAAATGCCAGTTCTAAGTTTAAACCAGATCTGTTAATAACTTTGGAGTTCGAATGATTTTTTTTTGGCCGTCAGCAATAAGCAGGTTGCAAACATCCACCTCGCGTTTCATCGCACATGCAGCTGATGGCAAAAAGAGCCACATAAACCACAGAGGTAGGGTAATGGAGTCCGGCTGCCAGCGGAGGGTTATTACATTACATTACACAGTACTGGGAGACTTCAGGTCACGTTTAGCCGAAATAATGCTTCACATAACTCAATTATATCACAGTAGAGACTCCCCGCTGTCAACAACCCTCCGGCCGGAGACCAGACCTCCACATCCGTGACGGCTGCAATTTTCTGCGGCGTATCTTGTCTATGCGGTTCAGAATTACTGTTATTTTCCCCATGAGGCCTGTTACTCGAGCTGACGGGACCTTTCACAGCGGACCTCTTGCGCTTAACGGAGCGGGATTAAGTGGCTAAATCGGGGATGGAAAGGTGCTTTTGATAGACTGAGGAATGCTGTTGTTGTGGGCAGGTAGGAAAACGGACGCACCAGGCGGTAGAGCTCGGTGACGCTGATTTCGTCCGGGTCCACCATGCTGAACTCCCTCCTGGGTACCAGGTCCAAACACAGCTGCCTGTGAAAGACGCCAACAACACAGCATTATTAGTCTGTGTTCGACATGTTTCACCGTACCTTGGAAGTGAGAACTTTACGTATAGTCACGCAATCAAACCTAATCTGTAAGTATCTGGCTTTTAATGAACTCTTCATCAGCCTTTTAGCAAGTATGTTGCCACAAAAATATTAAGCATCCTGACTTTCAACATTAAAAATATTAAGAAAGAAAATTATTTGAATGCAAATGTGCTTAATTGCACAAAAAATGCCCATCTTAATGGTTTAGATTTCTTCTTGCTGAATGCAATATAATTCGTGCTTTCGTCAATTGCGATATCTGGAGCTGGATTCTGACGTTTTGTTGCTCGATAGCGTACTCACTCGTTGCCCCAGTCCAGACGAGCCGTGATGTGCTGTTTGACGTCCCTCATGCGGTCGTGGGTCAGGTGACCCACCAAAACCTGCCTCCTCAGGTCCAAGATCTCGTTCATCACGTGCCACAGTCTGTGAAACAGATCACCTTCATTTTTCTACGGGGTGAAGAAACGAAGACACAGCTTTAATAAGGGGTTTGCATTGCTGTAGCGCTCGAATATAATGACTCGGTGCAAAAGTAATCCGCAAACAGTTCAACAACAGCTTAAATATAAATAATATATTCCGCCCGACAGCGTCTGTGCACCCAGTGTTCACGAAGCCAGCGTCTGGCTGTGGGCGGACTGCTGTGTTTGCCCAAACAGTATTTACCACAAAGAGCTGCTTCCACATGGCGCCCCAGTCCCTCAGGGTGGACGTCATCTCCGTAATGACAGAGTCTTCGGTCGGCACCACCGTCTCGAACTGCCTGTGAGTCAAATGTGGGCGGCACACGGCACAACAGATATGAGATACACCTCATCTGCTTCTGCCACAGATGCTGTACTGTTCGCTAATCAAAGGAGAAAGCAGATGTACAGCGCTTTCCTTCTGTTCGCCCGTTGCTACAGTCATTTAGCAGCAAGCGAAGTCTCGCAGCAGATGTGTGTGCACAAGCAAAATGTTACAACATGGTTTCACGAAATCCAGTACATCAGTTTTATTTGTGTGGATGCGGAATAAGGAAAACAATTAAGTGGTACGATAACGTTCGGCCAAAATGTATTTATTTTTTAAATCACTTAAAACCTGTATACGTTTTTGCCATTCAGGGCTGTTCGGTTGTTTTGTAAAAACTCATAACTAAATATTTTTTAATATATATATGTTTTTTATAATTGCTACCATGTCCTTATTGCATTTACCCATTTTAGATTAATTAATGCATTTATAATAACAGTACAGCTTTATATATAATATAACATAATATACTTAAGAAAAATATGCCATGCTGTATGTCTAATATAAATTAAAATAAATGTAAAACTTACAAAGTTTAAATGCATAACAATACTACAAATCAATAAAGAATATATTATGAAATGTATAACATTTATTAGCCAAACGAGTAGGAAAATAGGGAGATCAAGGTGGCAGGTGACACCTTGATTTAAAATAACAAGAGAATAAAAAAAAAAAAAAAAAAAAAGAATAAAAAACACCCAGCAAAAAACACATGTTTTTATTATTAATGAAACTCCAGGTAAATGTTTTCATGGGGGGTGATTTACTACAGTAAAGAGTGAAACACCACAACAACCAAACTAAATACTCTTTCCTTCAACTCACCCTTTATTCTTGATATTAGCATTCTTCAGATGGATGTAGCTGCATGGGAAAATGCCCTAATAAGAGAAACAGATAGACAAACAGATAAATAAACCAAAATAAAAAATGAATAAGCCTACTAAGAATCAAGGGAGGCAACAGAGAGAAATAAAGCAAGATGCAGGCTTTGATCCGTGCGTGTTGCTGTGATATTTCAGGAACTGAAAAC